>NC_038249.2:19275469-19537432 GCF_000004515.6 Glycine max
GAAAAAAAAAAAAAAAAAAAAAAAAAAGGTCCTCCCAAAGATGAATACAGTAGGCACTCAGCTTGCTGCTGCATGCTAGATAAAACCGCTCTTTTCTTTCTTTTCCTTTCTTTTTTTCCCCTCCTTTCTTCTTTTTCTCTTCCTTTTTTTTTATTTTAAATATTTTGATATTGTCATAAAAATTAAGTAGCCGCCGGTTTGAGAGATTAATTTAATCATGCATGATATGTGTAAATTAAATATATACTTCCTTTGATATATACAATCGATGATGACCAAATGATGTTTAATATTATTGCAGAAATAGTATAATGCTAGTTCTAGCATATGATTGTACGTTGATTAGTGTTTTATAATGATACTGATCATGATAATTATAATGGTGTTGATAATTTTATGACGAGCTAGCAGAGCATGTTATATATTATTGTACTATATATGTGTTACTATTATGATTATTGGGAATGCATAAGTTAGAATAGTTTAATGCTAAAGCGAATCTGCGGCTAAATTTTCCAAATAATAAGAAAAACTGTTCCTCGTACGAACCCTTGTCTAGTGCTTGCTATAAGAAAACATTAAGAAGCATACTATTCACTAATAGATAAGTCGGCGAGTGAGTGGCTGAGTGCTGCCATCAACTAAGAAGCATCATCCATTGTGTTTGCAGATAAATGAAAGGTGCTGATAGATTATTTAAAATAAGAAAATATTTATGTATTATTATTTTCTTGTAAAAGTAGAAATATAAATTTGACTCACATTGGTGAAGGAAGAATAAAGGATAGCAAGGTGTAAATTTGAATTTTTCAACTGACATTTTTAATAAAAGTAACAAATTAATTAACTTTACCTATTAAAAAAAATTCTTTTGCAAAGGTGCAGGTTCATGCGGGTTAAACTCCTTGTATTTCGGGTTCTTGTTACTGTCCGAAAGTTGAAACTAAGGTTGGAGTCTCTATCTGTCTTTGTTGTCCAAATGTGAAATTTTCCAAAGGTTTGTGCATACCCAACTTTTGTCTTCGTCTTTCATTCTCTTCTGTTTCTTCTACGTCTCACGTGGCCGTCGAATATTGTGAACTCTTCCAGGTCTTGTTGAATGTTCAATGCTTCATAATCCAAGTAGGGTGTTAGTTTGACGTAAGGGTGAATAAAATTAATACCTGAATGTCTAGTTTCCTGCACTATTAGTTACGTGATAGGACCAAGAATGAGGTGTGTGGCTGGTGTTTTTCTTCGACTGTTATGTTGTTTAGATATAATGTTTTTAAAATATTATATTTTATTACGTTAATAATCATATTTTACTTTAATTTCTTCTCTATTTCATCTTAAAATATTATATATATATATATATATATATATATTACAAATATTGTGAAAATGAATTATATAAATACAACTTTTCTTTCCATCGTGGTAGCTTGAAGGCCTTTTAATTGACGATGTTAGGATAATCTTTCGTGACAAAGAATATCCTAAAATTAAATAAGTAAAGTTTGATATCAATATTTTTAGTTTTATTTTATTTTATTTTTACTTTGTACTATTGAGTATCAGTGCATAAATATAATTAAACTTATTACATTATTGATAAACACACGCGAATGTCTACTAAATTCTAAATAAATATCAATTATGACGAATAAATCTACCTTTGAACCATAAAATTAAATGCTTTACTTCAGAAGAGAACCAAATTTTCCTAATACAGTCATATTCATAATTCCTATTCTCTATTCCTTGGTTTTGCGGGTTTTTTCTTTCTTTTTGTAATGAATAAAACCTTTAAGAATTTTAAATGTTTTTATGTTATTTAATTTATTAATTAAAACTCAAATTTTACTTCCATAAGAAAAAAAATAAAATTTAACATTAAAATTCAACATTAATTATTTAAATAGAACTCAAATTTTAATTGATGAATAATATTTAAAATATTACATTGAAATTTTGTGATTTTAATTCTCCCTACTCTCTTGGAGGATTTGGTATATTTTTTTTATTCATAGAAATTAAAATTAATGTTAAAAATTTTATAATAACTCACACTTTTATCAATGAGCTAAACTAAATCCCCTTAACTCGGAAGATTTGGTATGCATGCGGTGGCTCTGTACGTGTTACTTTTTAAATTTCATTACAAATGGAAGATATTTCCCAGTGAAAAAATTCCATTAATGTATGAAAGATATATTCCATCGTACGCGTTTGTGTTGCTACTCTTTCCTTGTTTTTAATTTATTTTGTCTTACTTTTCAACAACGAATGATATTTGCTTGTGGAGCAATTGGTGGCAAGATTAGTGGCTTCTTTTACCTGCCATGCCTTTCAAAACTGCTAGATCTACAATAATATTTTTTGAAATGGATCCGTATTTTACAACCTAACTTTTACATATAAAATTTGAATTTAACTAAAGAAAAAAAACTTACTGTAAAAAAAACTAAAGAAAAAAACTTAATTTATTAAAAGGAAACCTTTATGAAATATAAACCGTCAATATGAGAAATCATGTGATTTCATTATCAAAGAACTTGCTCATATGATTGCAAAATTGTTTTATATGAATTTATATAAAAACAGTATAGTATAATTAATGACATCAAGAAATTGGCGCTTCCTTTATAAAGCGTATTTTTGTATTTGAAATTATCAAGTGACAAATTTTATCTGGAGTTTTGAAAGACTCATGGTGCATAAAAATTAAAGAAGAAAGAAAAATAAATAAAAAAATGTCACGTTGAAAATTAACAGTATTTTTTTTTACAATAAAGTGAGTTGTCTACAATCTTTTTTAAATATAGCCATATAGTCATAACTTTTTTATTAGTCCTAGGTTTTCTAGTTTTTGACATATATATATATATATATACACCTGCATGAAGGAACCGAAAAAAAAATGTTGACCTGGATGACGTGGAATTCATCTAATCTTATTCATTGGAGCAATCCAGGGTAAATTTCTGCCATGAGAAAAAATAGTATAAATTTATGCTTATAAAATGATTTCCCTCAAAACAAGTAACTTAGCTTAATCTGGATGGATATTGACATATATATGATATATCGACAAAGACTCGTTTTTGTTTTCTTCATACTTTTACTTTTGTTGTAAATGCCATAAAAAATTTAGCTAAATACAACATCAAAATAAAGAAAAAAGAAAGAAAATACATTTAACGACTATAGTCTATACATTCAGTACAAAATAGAGGTCATTGCTAGATTACAAATAGAATCAGAATTTGACCTTTCGGCATAGTTCTCCATTCGGTGAACTATAGTTAGCATTAACGAATTAAAGTCACAGATGCTTTTCTTTTTATTATCCTTTTCTTTCAAGAAAATCAAATATTTAGAATCGTTTAAACATCTGCCACTAGCACATGTGCCAGGGATGGAGCCTGTCAATAACGGAAAAATTCTCAAATGCATTCAAATTCTATTGCGCATTTCTAAATGACTAAATCATGCATTTCACTGTTGCTACACATATCTATATGTGTGCTTTTTTGGCCCTTATTAATTAATGTGTACCAACGAAGTTACTATCAGTTAGTAAAACACTTACGGATACCATAAATAGACAAACAATAAAAAGAACGAAGATTCAACACGCATAACAATCAGCTATCATTGGCAGGATTGTTAATAAACCTCAGGGATCGTGATCCACACACGTCCTCGTGTTTTTTTTCCCTTGGAGACCGGAAAAGAGAAAAGATTAAAGGTCGCTTGAATTTATAGATACTTAATACGTTAAATAACCACTTTTATTTTTAAATATGTAATTTGTTGACAAATATATTCTTAAAAGATCAAAATACAAAATTTAATACTCGAAAGTATAAAAAATGCGATAAATATATCCGGTCGTTAATTTTTGTCCGTCATCATTAATAAAATAACCTACATAACACAGAAGAACGAATTTGTCACTAAAATGATTTCTAACGTGGTCATGCCGATTAAATTAGACAAAAATGTCAGTAAAATACCATTTTTGAACCTAAATGATAGTAACTTTTGTTGGACGAAAATGTTAATATTTTTTATCGGAAGAAAATATCAGTAATTTTTTGGGACCTAAATGTCAGTACATCTTATTGGACCAAAAATGTTAATAAGTTATCATTATTGGACGAAAAATATCAGTAATTTTTTATTGAACCTAAATATCAGTATGTTTCTATTGGATTAATTTGTTACACCTGAAATTTCATTTCATTTCATTTAAGGGTAAAATATAATTTTAGGATAAGTTTACGCCATTTTTTTATCGTTATAAACATAACATTACAATAATCACTTAAAAAAATATATTAGCAAATATAATTTAAAACAAACATAATAATAAAGATAATATTGATTATCAATCATAATTTGTCTGTCACAATAGAAATTATTCAAAATAAATATTGTACCACTTTACCAAAATAAAACATTGTAATAGTGTACCAATTATTACAAGTTTTTTTCCAAATTACCCTAAAAGATAAATATATCTCATATTTTACTTCATCGAATCTTGAATATTTTATTAACGGTGATAGACGAAAATTAACAGCCAGATATATTTGTCACACTTTTTACACTTTCGGGAATTAAATTTTGTATTTTCATCTTTTAGGGACGCATTTGCCGACGAATCACACATTCAGTGACAAAAGTGTCTATTTACCCATTCATATTTGTTGATAGATTGACAAGTGCACCAATTCGTCACAAGTAGTAAAGTTAAAACAGGAGTTTGAGTATCGTATCCACAAGGATTTTGTTTGTACTTATGTAGATGGATATTTGATTAAGAAAAATATTTGGAAAGGTTGTAGAAAACATTAAATTAAATTGCTGAAAATTAAATCAAACAAGAAAAAAAATTAAACACGAATTTAAATTAATTAATTAAAGATAGAAAAGATGAGAAAATCCAATAATATTGTAGAAGGAAATTCAGAAGATTAGAATGTTGAAAACTTAACCTGCCAGAGCTACTCTTTGATGTAATGTTAATGATTTTTCTCTATTTATAATTATTTCAATTTATACCTGCATCTACTAGTATACTCTAACTTTGGTCCCTCGCACGAAAGAACCTATTTTATCTATTTTCTCTCCCAAATTCCTTTGTAGAGCTAAAATAGTAAATTGCATGAAGAATAAGATGTATAACATGCTAAACAAATATCAACCTATCCCTAATGATGACTTTATTTAAATACTCTTTCCCAGTTCTATTAAAAAATAACGTTTTCCAATGCTACCCCTAAAACTTACCATGTAGATGGGTGATCAAGTTACAAGCAATAATATTAAGCATAAGAAAAGATAATGCAAATGTAATATTCATAAATAGATAGGAAGAGAAATTATATCAAGAGTAGTTGACTGCCAAGTTCCCAACAAAGAGGTTTTAGCCTCTCATTGTCATGGAGGTTTTACAATTGCAAGAGAAAAATATTTAGTAAAGGAGAAAAAGATAAGAAAGGAAATAGAGGGAATGAATGACTCTGATTGATTCTTCTCCTTCTTCTAGTATTTGCCTCTTATAACGAATTGTATTTTGTTAGAATTTCTGTGTGTTTTTTTTCCTGCTTTTTTCTTCATCTTTTATAGGTGTAGATTAATGGGCTTCTTGCACTTAGCCCGCATTTACTTTCCTTAATTAGTCTTCTTTTCTTAATTAGCATTGCTTTCCTCCATTAACTTGCTTTCATTAATTAATCTTCTTTCCTTAATTAGCTGTGCTTTCCTCAATTAGTCATTGTTTTCTCAATTAGCATGCTTTTCTTAATTAGCTCTTATTTCCTCAATTAGCCCTTCTTTCCTCAATTAGTTTGCTTTGCTTAATTAGCTTTAATTTCCTTAATTATTCCTATTTTTCTGGGCTTTATTTTACTCACTAAGCTTCATAAATCTATCATTTTTAATATTCTCTGCACAAAAACTTAAATGATGTTAATTTAACAATTATTTGCTCAAAAAGAAGAAATTAGGAGAAAAAAAATACAAATTCCTCTATGATCTAACCCCTAAAATATACTCATAATTAACCATTATCAATATTCCCAAAGAGTAGGAAGACGAAAAGTCAAGAAAATATTATAACAAATATGTCTCTATGTTGGCAATTGGAGATGGACTCGTTGACAATCATTTCAGTGACAAATTTGTTCATCTGTGCCACGTAAGTTATTTTATTAATGGTAACAGACAAAAATTAACGATCGAATATATTTGTTGTACTTTTTGTACTTTTGAAAATTAAATATTATAGTTTCATCTTTTAGGAATACATTTGTCAACAAATTATACATTTAGAGACAGAAGTGACTATTTATCCTACTTAATATGATTGTGATATTAGTGGGTGTTAAGTATATGTTATCTTTCATCTTGTTGAAGTCTTAGTGGACAATTTTTGAATTAGAAGAAGGAATGCTTGTAATTACAGTATCATTATGCATTCGACGATCCCAATTTTAGAGATAAAAAGATAATCAGACAAAAAATTAATAATTAAATTATGTATAAATGTAAAGAAAATATTAACAAATACCCTCAAGATACTAACAATTCATATTAATTATGATTTTTTAATAATAAAAATTGTTTCTATTATTTTTTAACTTTATATTTTAAGTCAAATTATAGACATTTATGTTGAATATTAAGACTTATTTAAAGAGTCGATTGATATTTCTTAATAGATAATTTTTCACTCAGATTTGGGGATTAAACTTTTAGTCATATACTTAAGATATATGTTTTTTTTTACTGGGCTTAAGATATATTATTATGCATTAAACATATAATTATTTTGTATAAATCACAGGTTTTCTGAAAGCAATTATATTTTAATACGAGCGACAAAATTATTTGTCTGAGCATTTAAAATACCTGCATATTATACTATATTGGTTCTATTGATAAAGCCTTTAGATTAACGTCAATGATGAGTTTTTCTTTACAAAACTTGATTGCCTTGCCTAGTTATGTGCTAACAAGGTAAAATCATAGAATAAAGGCGATTGAAATAGAAAATTGAATAACAATAGAAGCCAAAAAGAAATGTTTCTATTAGATGAGACGAGGGGCAATAGGTTCGAAATCAGAAAAAGTGGGTGTGTTGAATGACTATGTGAAGCTATTATTATTATAGGTCACCAAAACCCACAAAATAAATGTGTATATATATATATATATATATATATATATATATATATATATATATATATATATATATATATATATATATATATATATATATATATATATATATAAAAGGAAAAAAAGGAAAAAAATGATAGTATTAAAGAATGATGATGATAAGAAGGGATTATTATTAGGGCAGGGGAATATCAAAGAATAGGACACACTCAGAGGATTTGGTAACATGTGAGTCTTGCCCTATTGGAATCATAGTGGTCCATGCCAGAGAATAATCTGGTGTCTTGCAATGATGATCCCCGCTACCCCTCCTCCAACTTTCTCCCTCAATTTTCTTCTATGCATGCAGTACTCTCTATGTTCCTTCTCAGTTTTCAGTGTCATGTTCTGTAAGAAGAGAGAGTAAGTGACACTGCAATCACACACATGCTGAAATATTGCTACTAATTGCATTCATCTCATTCTCCAGCCTTTTGCTTCTCTCTATGCCTTCTTCTCATAAGGGGGCATAAGTAGGCACATGTGCTTCTTGCCCTTTTCGTTTTGTCCTCTATCTATTTATTTTTTAACAATGAGCATCTTATTGGTTTAAAATTTTTGAACCCTTTTCTTTTTCTATTTTTTTATCCCCATCGCATGTTGTGATTCGATTATTGTCGTTTTGGACTTTTAAGTCAGTTGTACAGAAGAAAGCAGTTTGGGAATTGGTCTTTTTTTTCTTCTCATGCAGTAATTATTACCCTTACTATATATTATATTTTAATATAATTGATTATTAACTATGTGGATTAATTGTCGTAAAATTCTTTCATCTTAATAATATTTAAAGAAATTTTTTTGATGTTCATATAATAATCATATTAGACTCAAATATGATTACCTATACTTTATTTTATAGAGACTCTTCATAAAAAATAAATACTCAGTTCAAAATAGTAACAAAAATTATTTAAGTAATGTTAAAAAAAGTCACAAATATATTGCCGTAATATAAGTAGTAAAAAATAAAAAATAATAACAATAATTACGTGCACATCACTATTGCTCCTTGTTACTTATATAAATATTCAAACTTTCTATTTTGTCTCTTTCACATATCATATATACTTGTATTAAATTTACACTGCCTAGATCGTTTAGTTTAGTTTTGATTTTCTGAAAATGTTTGGGCAAATGAAAGTTGTTTGATTACAAAATCAAAATACTTAACAAATTTCATTTTACAAATGCTAAAACTTATGAAATGTATCTTAATAAATCATTTCCAAATTGTACAGTTCTTAAAATGGATAGAGTTAACTAAAAGAAGTAAGAAAAAAAAAATCAAATGTGCAGTAACATAAGGAGGGAGCATATAAAATGTAAACGAGATTATATTTAAGCAAATTTATAGCTACAAATTTATCACATAAAACTTATCAATTTAATTAGAATACACTTGCAATATAAATATTTTTTATATTGTTATTCTATTATAAATTGTAAATTTATTAATTTTTCTAATAGTGAATTTAAAACTTATGTCTAAGGTAATTTTTAATTAGTTAATACTCAACAGTATAAAAATTTATACATTAAAAAAATATGAAAATTGAATTTATTTAATAATTTAATATATTTTTTGCCAAGAAAATTTCTTAATGTTTTCAAAAGATATATGCAAATTACAAATTCACGAGGGGAATTGACTAAATCGTTATATGTCATAGTTATAAAAAAATAAAGTAAATTATGGTGACCCTGAGTTGTATCCAATTTACACATATATAATTCTTTTTTTTTTCATTCATATTACAGTTGCACCCCGTTTTCGTAAAATGGTGTAAACTTCATTTAAAATGCAAGGCACGTGATTGGCACATGATTTTTTTTCTAAAAAAAAATCCTAAAATATCCCTTTCTTCTATGTTAACAATGTCTTCATTGTTGAAGCTTTAACTGAAACTCCTATTAGTGAATTCGGTGAAGTTGGTGGAGGTGTTTGGTGGACAAGGTACAATGAAACTTTGTTTTTAGGAACTTATTCTGCAACTATACACATGTACACCCTATTAGGTATGATGAAACTTTTTTTCACCCGATAGAAATCTCCAATTTTTTTGTTTCCTATTACAATTGTACCCTCTCCGTCAAATGGTGCAAACTCCATTTAAAATGTAGGGCACACGATTTTTAAAATTTTTTATCTTGAAAATGCCCCCTTCTTCTACATTAACTATGTCCCCATTTCTGAAGCTTAATTTAACTGAAACCCCAATTGGTGAAGTCAGTGAAGTTGTTGGAGATATTTGTTGGTGGACAAGTTACAACAAAACTCTATTTCTAGGAGCTTATTTTGCAACTACACACACCCTATTAGGTATGGTGAAGCTATTTTGTTACATTTGTTGTGTTTAATTTGGTGTTATAATTTTTTATTTCTAATGATGTTCGACAACTTTGTTCGTGTTTTCTGAAAAATAAAATTGTTATGAAAATAGTTTATTTAATATTTGGTGCCAAGATTTTGAAAATTTGATACAGTTAGTTTGAAGACTTGAATCTAGAAACAATCATAGTGCATGCTGATATATCTTAACGGAAATGACCTAAGGATATCGTGGTCAATGTTTGTAAAACATAAGGGGTGTGCATGTAATATGTATAAAAGACATGGGTACATGTGTAATACTTATAAAAATATAGGGGTGCATATGTCATATTCTTGTTAAGGATGTATTGATAATTGAACTTTGAAAGTTAACGTTTATTTAACATCGTCACCAAATGATTGCCAAAGTAATGCTTTCAAATAAAGGGAGTGCATGCATAATTAGATCATAGCAAAAGGGATATCATTGTAATTTGCTAAAAATATTATTTTAAACTATACCATATCAACTTTATGCGTGTATTGTGTTATAATATTTTATTTCAAGCAAATTTGCAATATTTGTAATTGGTATTGTTTACATTCAATGATAATTAAAAGAAAAATATTTTTCTTACTCTATAGTCTATAAACACCTGAAAAATTCTTTTATAAATGATTCTTACTGTGTAAAGTATATTGGTTAATGTAAAATTGCAAAATCAAATGTCATCTCTTAGTCCTAGTTAACCGTTCTATTCAATTAATGGGGTAATATATATTGGCCGCCCTTTTATCTTCTATCATTAAGAAGAAAAATATTTTTTATTAAGAGGGAATGAAAAAGACTTTTTTATTTATAAGAATTGACCTTTATTATTATCACATAATTTACAATAAATCACACACACTTGTTCAATCAAGTTAACCCATAACAAGTTTTTAGTGTATAAGATAGAAGATAGATAAATCATAAATGATACTTAAATAAAATAATTTATTTTCCAACTTAAATACCATATTCTTTATTTTAAATAAATACTTCATATATTGTGCTAGGCAAGGACTTTCCAACCACTCCAAATTATGGAGTAATCAATTTGCATTCTTAATTTTATTACTCTGATAATTAATCAATGCGTACATTAATGAATATTGCCCTAAAAAGTAAAATTAATTTTCTTTTGCGTGTCTACTTTGAATTGGTGATATTTAATTAGTAGATTTGAAACAGAAATGATTTTTCAATGTCAAAATACGGCCTATTGAATTTGTAAGTAAAATTGTTTTGTTTGACTAATGTACAAAAAAGCTACTTTTCATTTTTTGTTTTCAAATAGTTAAGACAGTGGGTGTGGATTATACATTACATTAAATATATTTAATGCAACAAATTAATGATGATAAAATATTCTTGCTGTTGCACAATATTAATAGAGGGGTTTATGCTCTTTTTGTTGACCAAAAAACCTATTATGTCCAACATCAGTTAAAGCTGTTGAGGGTTTATCACAGACAAAATCGTATAATAATGTTACTTTTTAATAGGATGTACGAAAACTTATCTTTTACACGTTAAAACACCAATATATACAATTTTTTAATGTAAGAACTAAAACTTAAAATAGAGAAACTATGAAAATCATGTGAATGGTTAACCTTCAACTAATCTATCTAATACAAATAAAGTCAATACGTGTACGACATACATAACCTTGTGGCCAGTTTTCAGGTATGAATATGAAGTTTGAGTTGAGTGCGTTACTTATCAATTTAAACTAATGAGGAAACAAATACTAAGACTTTTTGGCAACATTCCTGCACAACATTTAATTAAAATTAAACTGCTTAAGACTAATTAATTAATTTTTTAGATAGAGAAACTAAGTCCCTTTTCACCATCTTTCCCGTTTCTTGTCCCACATAGCTCCACGATCCTTACCCCAATCGTTTTATGTTGGTAATATTTACGTAAGCAGTGATGATAGTAGATCTCAAGCTGACGCAAGGTTTGAATTGATCCAACAAAGGTGTTCATGTTTAATTACGACATTTCTTAGGAATTTGGAAACGATCGAGTCTCTAATGGCCAAGTTTGTTTCGAGAAATTACCGATTTTCATATTTAACTTTTAAATTATATTTGATTTTTTTAAAAGAAATGCTTTAATTCAAATTTGAAACCAAAAAAAGGTTAAGAAACTTATTGATATTAATAAGACTTTTAAGATATAATTTTGTAAAAGTTAAAAAATTTATCATAAATTGATGATTTTTTATTGGATGGTAGCTAGTGTACAATCATTTTGTGTATAATATTTTTTTCTCAAATTTTTTATATGTAAAATCTAGATATTTTTCTAAAATCTAGTTTAATAAAGAAATAAAATATCATATATTATGAAAGTAAATATGACAATAGGAGCTTGTGACATCAGGCAGAGCTTTTCTCCGGAGGCACCCTTCGAATCCGTCTTGCTCTTCTTTCATGTGCTATGCTTATTTTTGTTTGTTTTTCAATAATTCTTATATATATATATATATATATATATATATATATATATATATATATATATATATATATATATATCCAAAACAGTATTTAATATAACTCCTATACTCTAAAGTCTAATTCTTATACTGTTAATCCCTAAATAAAGTAAGAATAAAGTTTCTTTAACCATCATCAATATGAATCATTCTAAACTTCATTTTTAAGTAACTAAATGCAAAGGACAAAATAATACATATGAGTCAAGTAGGGAAAAAAGACATATCCAAGGAGGTGATTGATATAATTCACAAGCCAAATGAAAGAAAATTCACTTGCACTTGAAGCTGGAGCTGCTTTAAATATTCTAGGGCCTCATCTAGCATTGAAGCTTTGTCTAAAAATAATTCTAAAAAAAAGAGAATAGTAGTATTTTGTAAGATTAATCAACTTAATGAAGAGGCAAATGATTATAAATATATGTAGAGATATAGTACCTTGTTGGAATTTGGAATTAAATTCTGCTAGGCTTTCATTTTCTCGTTAATCCTATTCCTCCTTCTCTGCACACATTAAAATCATCAATCAGAACTAAGAAAAATAGGAAGATTTCTCCTAAAATTGAAAGATAAAAATAGAACCTTTTCAGACAACTGCTTCAGAATCGCCTCCATGATCGACGGGAGCACCTACTCGTCGCCCTTGAAGTAGCTCTTGATCTGCGTTTTCAGCTTTGCCAAGGGAAATTGAATGGTAATATTAATGGTGAATGGATGGTGTAAAACGGCGTCATTAGAATGAAAAGAAAGAGATAAGTTGATATATCGTTGTTGTCGACGTCGTTGATTTGTGGAACGAGTAAGGGGGTTTCATTGGAGCAGAAGAGTCTGAGTTGAATAGAGAACTGAGAAAAGATTTACATTTAAAATTTGAAAACTCACATACTCGTGAACTTGCTATAGTACTATTGCCTAAAACTGAAATGCTTTTGAAAAAGTGGATGTTTGCCAGAATGCCTAAGGAGCTGACACGTGAAAAATGTTTTCCTAACAGTGAGCTCCATTATTATAATATAGATTGTGAATTGAGAATTAGTAATTTTATATTTTGTAAATTCAATTATGTTAAACCAATTGTGTTTTTAATATATAAACTTAGATGTGCATTTTATTCATTCTTTATTGTTTGTTTTAGTTACTTTAATAAATTTAGTTTAAAATTTTCAAGTTTCAAAAACAATTATGGGTATAGTAATATACAATAAAAATTATTTTAATGTATATAGTTAGAATAAAAGATTATTACCAAATACAATTTTCATGCTAATTATAATTTATTAAAATTTAGTTAATATATTAAATATTTGATTTTTTTAATTATACATATTTAACTGCGTTAATAGTGCTTGATATATAATTAATTGATCTATTAAGTATATATTTAGTTTCAAAATTTACTTAATCGAAGACATATTACCATTTTTTAAGGTTAATTAAATCAATTTTTTTTTATCATTCTACTTTTTGATTTTTTATTCTTTTTATTTTTCATTTTTAATTGCTTTTCATAAAAAATTATCTATAGAAAATTTGATAGAATTATATAAACAATTAAGAAACTTACCATGAGCATATATTTGGTTTAATTAATTAAATTGTTAAATTTTTTATGAATTTTTATTTTATATAACACATTAATTAATTTATTAGTTTTTCTGGAACAGTTTTTATAATTACAATAATCAATTATCTTGAGATCAAACTAATAAATAAAATATTTTATTTAGTAATTGTGATATATTTAAAATGTAATGATCCATTGTCATTACATGAAACTAAGAACTATTTTAAGTGAAATTTTTTATTTTAATTCATTTAAAACTCTTCAATTAATTTATTTATGAAAATACTAATAAATTTTTTTCATTTCAAAGGCCAAAAGCTAAAATCCACATCTTCCAAAAATAAATCATCAGATGATATATATACCACATTATGGTACTCAAATCTTTTCGAAACATACATCTAAATATAAATCACACTATAAGGATAAACTATATAACTCTAAGTCGCTCAATACTAGTACATAACTTTAAAGAGGAAACAAAATCGATAACATGTTTTCACGTCTAGATACACATATCCACGAAGTCTCCAAAGATACAGGACCACCTCCTATTCATCTGCTCCCCACATACGTTAGATACGGGTTTATCACAGGTATAAACTACACGTGCAACAATGTAAAGGTAAACTTACAAAAAAAAAACAAGCATACTAAAACAAGATAAAAGATGACAATTAAAGAATGATCTACTATCATCACATATATAATATAATATGTATAAATCATACGTAAAACATAAGTCTTAGAATTTACATAATAGAGCACCTCAAAATAATCATTAGTACATCAACTATCACATCAAGATTCAATCATCATACACCATCATTATCAGTCAATCAATCATCATCACCATGATCCATCCATCAAACATCATCATCATGAATCCATCAATCATCGACATCAAAGATAGACTTGACTCCTTGGAGATTTCACCTTTGAGCAATTATCCCTTAACATAGTCGCACTTTGTGGTCTGATTATATGGGGAGACTCGAATTAACCTTGCAGAAAAAATATCATTTTACCGAAAATGTAATATATGGGTAGTGGTTTACCTTGATAAAATTTGTAAAGACCTTAATCTATCTAGGAATTCACCCACCTATCCATTCTATATGCCTATTCAACGTTAGCCACCACGACAATCTCTAGTATTAGGTTGAGGGCCTTCTTAGCACTCCCAACTCATGTGCCTACTCACAACAACGACTACACTTAGATTCCTTGAGGGGTTTAGGTATGACACATCCGTACCTACCATCTCCCTCATGGTCGGTCTCAAGTATCCAAGTTTCATCATCAACAATAATCCATCTCATATACACACAAAAAATCACTAATCCTTTTAGGAAGTAGTTCTCAACACTCCAACATGCCCTTCGGAGTTAAAACATAGGGGTGGTACTAAGAAAAATATCCCACAGGGTGGAGACCCTCGAGTCGCTTTAGTGAGGCAAAGTTCTGACATGGTACTCACCCTCTCAAGTGTACCATTTTCCAATAATAACAAAATCTTCTCAAAGGATATAACTAACTCCTATTCACACATATGAATGGTTTTCAAAACAAGATTATCGTCTACAACAATCATACATTATCAATAATCATTCACCAATCTCAACATCATAAGAGGTTATAATATCATAGATTCACCATTCATATGCTCATCACGCTCATGAACATACCTATAATTCAATAATCATAGCAAGACATTCACACCAAATCTTGCAAACCTCTCACCAAAAACTCATGAATGCGAATCTCATGATCTCACATAAAGTCAACTATAATCATGAAACAATATCATCTCAACCACATCTCATATTATCACTAAGGAATCAACCAACATAACTCAAGACATTCATCAATCAACATAGTTATCTCATCAATATCATATTTTTTAAAACAACATGATAAATTAGCAACAATAAAATCATAGACCAAACCATGAATCATAAATGTGCATCACTCTACCATTATAACAACTCTATACTTTATGTTTAAGGTTATCAAAGCATTTCATAAGTTTTGGATTACTATCTGCTTTATTTTCTATTATGCACATAAGATCTTCATAGCTTATAAGCATGACAAATAAAGATATATTAACTCAATCAAGTTGGTTCTTGTCTCATTTGAAAGATAAGAATATTATCTCCAACTTTTATGGCTATCCAAAGACCTAGTTTGGAAGCATACTTTGTCTAAAATTACAATATAAATGAAACTTTTAATTATTACAAACAACTTGACCATTATTCACTAATTTAATCATTTCTAGAGTTATACATAAAAATTTTAAGTGAAACCAAAGCCATTAGTTAGTTAACATCCAGAGCTACAACTTTCATGGAGCCATTTTTTCCAAAATTGGACTCTATTGTCAAGTTTTGGCCAATGTAGTTGATTATAATAGAGCTCAGGTAAACAAAACAGTCCTTGGGCTTGCATTAATCGATTACAAACCTAATTGATTACAATCATCCTAGAATACAAAATCAACCACTAGAGCTTATTTTAATCGATTACCACATGATGTAATCGGCTATGATATTCAAACTGCAACAAGTTATGATTTTTAAGCCAAGACATCATCTTTTATCAAAACAAAATAATTCCTTTCAATCCAAAATATTCAACAACGGATTTAAGTTTCAACCAAACATTTTCTAACATTTCAAAACATCCAAAATGAGAAAGAGGTGAGCTTCCCTTACGTCTATAAACCAAGAAGCAAACTTTAAGAGAAAGAAGGGAAAATGAGAGAGCTTTAGATCTAAGATGAGAGCTTTTGCACTACCACTCAACCACCACACACCTAGAATTCATCAATAAACATAACCAACATTAAACCCCAAAAATGGTCACTTTCATAAACTCCCATGGGTGCTCTGTGAAGGAAAATGAAAATGGAATATGAAATGGGATGGGAAAAGTATTCATACCAGTGTACGCAACCCTAACAACAACAAAAAGTAAGAAAGGTGTTATCTTGAACAGGGAAATCAAGGATCCAAGCTGAGACAGAGAGAGAGAGAGAGAGAGAGAGAGAGAGAGAGAGAGAGAGAGAGAGAGAGAGAGAGAGAGAGAGAGAGAGAGAGAGAGAGAGAGAGAGAGAGCCCTATTTGGGAAGAACAAAGAACCAACAAGGTGACATTTATGAGATTGGTTCAAATTATGCAAGCCTTTTGAAAAGGTTTATGACTTTTCTCATTCTATCTCTTTGCACAGTTCACCAAACTTACTCACCCGATTCTCATCACTCAAGGTTCACTCATCCAAGCCTAAACACTCTAAAAATCAACTAATCACATATGCATCATGGTTTAAGCATAAACATAGATATAAAGACCAAAAATCA
This sequence comes from Glycine max, assembly GCF_000004515.6. Lineage (NCBI taxonomy): Eukaryota > Viridiplantae > Streptophyta > Magnoliopsida > Fabales > Fabaceae > Glycine > Glycine max. The sequence continues at coordinate 19,292,470 of NC_038249.2, forward strand.
TCACCTCATAATGAATTAATTAATTAAATGCATGCACTTAAATTAAATTTAATTACTATTGCAATATAATTAAGATACTTAATCAAGCATTATGAAAATCACAGTGTTACATTAAACATTGAAACTATGCAATTAACTATAAGTGTAAAACATAAAAACGTGTGTGCAAATCATATGAATATATTTAATTAACAAGCACAAAATTCTATTATAATTAAACAAATTCAGTCAATTTTTGTTATCCCAAATCAAGCATACAAAGAAAAAAAAATGAACATAATAAACTTTGTTTTAAAAGAAAGTAAAAAAAAAAAAACATGCAAGATATTACTAAAGTAAAAGAGGCCTTACCTAGGATAAAATTTCCAATAATAAATTTTTTTGAGCTTGTGTGTATATAAAAATATATTTAAATATTTATTGACATACCTATTTATTTGACAACACTCCCAATATATATTTATTAAAATTTAAACTAAATAATAATATATTAAAAATTCAAATAATATAAAAATTACTCCTATAAATGAAAGTTTAATACCCATGCAAATTAGGGGAACCAAGCTAGTAAAACTATATATCAATGTTTTTTAGAATTTAAACAAACAATTTAACTTTAAATGAATGACAATAAAAACTTATATATAATATACAAAATTGTCTAATTCGTTTAAGTATCATTGTTTTCGTATTGGAAATCAACCACCAATCAAATTTGATACACTATAAATAATTTATATAAGAATATGCATATGAAAAGTGTAAAACATTGATAAAAAAGAGAGTATATAGATTTTAAGATTGATAATAGTAGCAGAATCAATAGACCAATTTTAAGATAAATAAAAATCTCATGAACAGAGAAGAGAAGATGAAGATACAACGATAACGAGATCAATATTGTGAAGCAACATATCCCTGTAGATGAATTACTGTAAATACAACAAAAGAGCCTTTCAAATTATGGATATTTATAAATTGTAACCGTTTATTTTCCTCATTTAATAGGTGTTACAAAATATTGAAAGAACTTCATGCAAGATCAAATTCCTAAGTGATTGGAAGTTTGTTTGGAACATAAAATGATAAAGTCACTTCGATGCTCTATGTAAATTAATTATATAAAATTAATCATTTTTAAAAATTTATTATCAATTAATGTCTTGTCACATTTTGAAGTTATAAAAGTTATGCTTATTATCAGGGAGTTAAAGAAGGTTGAAAGGACTCCATCTGATAAAATAGAAGTTATCCTTATCACATCAATTAGTATCAATTTAAATTTAAATTTCTCCTTATTTTTTTTATATAACAAATCTAACACATACTATTGATAAATTTATTATTTACTTAATATATGACAGAAATTTATATTATTTTAATTATTTTTCATAATTTTTACAAATTTATATAGCTAAAATTTATAAAACTGAAATAACATATTTAAGATTAATATCATATATCCGCTTCTCCCTTGCTATTTTTTTTCATAATTTAATTCACGTATTATTTAATTAAAAAATAATATTAGTTATCCTTATCATATGAATTAGTATAAATTAGATAGTAATCATGCGATGCACTATTAAATTTGGAGGGGAAATATTTTTGGATTATATAAAAAATTATTAATAATTTCTTTATTATTAAAAAATAAAAAAATCAATTCAAATGTCTATAATATATAACTTATTTATTAATCAAAATAATAGAAGATAATAAGATTTTATTAGTTTCCAATACAACTATAGAAATAATTTTGACAATATTTATTCTCTTGAAGTAAAAAAGTTTGTATAAATATATGAAACTACATAATAAAATCCAAATGAAAATAATAATAAAATTTGTTTTTTTTTTATAAAAATAACGCATAAATTATTTCATTATAATCACTTTTATGGAGATAACTAAATAACTCTAACATCAGTTCTTATATCTCTAAAAAAAACATTAGCTCATATACTATGAAAGAATGTCCCTACTCCAGGAGTTGAAACAAATGACATCTACCAATTGACATCATTAATAAATATGTTTCTACCTAATTAGCATTTTTTATAAAACATATTATCTTAATATTTTTATTAGATAAAAATTTGAAATAAATTAAAAATATACATTAATTTATAAGAAAAAACGAATTAAATATATCATTAATTTTTTAAAATTTGGTTGAATACAAAATGTAATTTCATTCAAGAAAAAGAAATGTAGCAACTTTCAATTATTTTTCTTCAAATTTTGGCTCAATGAATAAGACGCCCTGATGGAAAACAAATATAATGTTTTTCTCGGGTTTATAGAGCATGAATGAAAGATTATAAAAATAATAAATAACACAAATATATAAAATCAATAATCTACATAATTGAATAAAGTGCAAAACACAAATGAAAACCCACATAAAAATTCTATTGACAAAAAAAAACTATGATAATCCCCTTCAATTAATTGAAGATCTTTGAATAAATATATAATATATATTATTGTATATTTTATATAAATTTATAAAATCTTTTATTTTTCTATTTATATTGTATAAATATATAATATATATGATATATAAATTTATAAAATCCTCTATTGTGCACGATACAATATTTATATCAAGTCATATATTATCTTATCATGCATGATATATAAATAAATATAAAACATTACAAAAAAACATCAATTTTGTCAAAATTAATGTTGAAATGTGTTATACAATATCGATTTTGACCAAAACCGATATTATAAAGGTATATTCAACATCGGTTTTGACAAAACTAATGTTGTATATGACTTTCGCATCAAATTTTTTCAAAACCAATGTAGAAAACACTTTAGAATATATAATTTTGATCACATCTCTACATCAATTTCGACAAAAACAAATATAAATAATTATTTTCAACATCAATTTTAAAATCGATATTAAAAAATGTCTACTTTCAACAACAGTCATTCCAACATCGGTTTAGAACCGATGTTGAAACTCCTCCAAAATCAATGTTAAATCTCTTTTATGTAATAGTGATAGTACTCATATCATTTTAAAAAATATGGCTCAAACACTACTACATATGTGATTTTTATTAACATTTTTTTGTCTAACCCTTAGTAAAAATATTGCTAAATTCTTTTGAAAAAATACAAATAAATATTACTAATATGATTTTATCTTTAGCGACATGAATTATACACAACATTTAATAAAATGTTACAAAATCATATATTAGTAACATTTATTTATATTTGACAATATTTTTTAAATGCAAAAATATTTTAATAATATTTTAAATAAGTGTTTGGAAAAAATGTTAGTAATGATTACAAGTGTTGCATTGAAAAGAGAGAATTGAGAGAAAAAAAAAACCCAGTATGGATAAAAGTGATGACAAAAACCTAATCAAGTCATTTATAGGCATTGACGACCAACTAGTAAATAAGTATCAACAACTAATAACAATTTTTCAACTATGTATCTAATATTTGATTTGAATTGATGACCATCATGATCGCTTTAGGTATCCCTGACTATTAAGTCGGTCTTGCAGATGCAAAGAATCGATGATCGTCATGATCGAGTAATACAGATAAAATAGATTCACTAACATTTACAAGAAAAAAGAAAAAGGAGTATGAGTGACACACCAAAAGGTAACCTGATTTTAATTTATTTTATTTTTCGCAGTCTTTCTAAATTGCAGACAAGATTTTATTGCATGTAGTCCTTTCTACAGCAATGAGAATTCATTTGTGGAACCGAGAGCTTTTCTTACTCTTGCTGACATGCAAAATGCAAAGTTCCATACTTGGGATTGTGGGTCATATATACATATATATATATATGTGTGTGTGTGTGTGTGTATAATACTTATTATAATTATTTTTCTATACAAATTAAATCATGCACACACTTGTTGTATTTATGGCTGCATGTGACACAGTGGCGCCCATGTGAGAAGTGGAAAAGGTTTCATGATCTAAAGCATGATTAACAACAAATATCGCCATCAACAGAAATTCTCAAGAAGAAACTTCGATCTTATTATGTAAGTATTCAAATTAAAACTAGCTTGATGCATGTGAAGACAATTTTTAGATAAGTTGTTACGTAACAATTAACATGGCTAAATGTTTATTTGAATACATATATAGTAGGTTAAATTTTTTTGACACATACTATACAAATCCACAATGTCCAACGACAAAAAAAGGAGACAATTAAATTAAAAAAAGAAAAAAAAAAGCTTATTGATGATATTTGATTGAACGCCACCAGGTTGGACTGAGGACAATTTCATATTCAAAAGCTAAAGGTAAAGGTAAGTTCAACATAATAGAAGCACCCACGTTAACGTTAATTTTGATTATACTGCATACATTGAATTTACGGTTATATGAATGAAGGTAATGACTAATTAATACAATGTAGTAATTCATTTTTTATTTCATTGTGGTGGCAATTTTTAGTGGAATGCATAATGTGGTTTCCTTATTTGTTAACTACAGAAACTGGGGAAGCACTATGGGACTTTCCTATACTTTCCTTCTATCACTGTCGTCATTGTATTCTAACAAGGGGTACAAATTTTGAAGATCACGTTTAAAGTGATTCTGGGCCCCTTTTGTGACATGTTATATATCTTCAAATTTAGCAACACAAGATCAGGGTTAGTAATATTCATAATAACCCGCATTCATGTTCATAAAATACTCACGTATTGAATTTATGGAAAAGGACATGAGTTTGATTCTGCATAATATATTATTGAAAAATGGATAATAAATTTTAAGTGTGATTAAGTCTTGGACTAAAAATTAGTCTCATAAATAATTAAAGGATCAAAAAACTTGTGAAGGTAAGTAATGTATTAAAGAAAATTTTAAAGAGTTCAGTTTGAACAATTAAACATGAAATGTATAATTATTTATTTTGGATAATGTTAATGAATATTCTCTTATACTATATTTGAAAGTAAGTAACTTTAGAATAAATTCCCATCTTGGCACTTTAGTTCTTAAAAGTATATTAATGTTCTCATATAAATAAGAGAACTTTTTTTTGTTGAAAGAATGTGTTTCACGTGGTGCTGCATAAAGGAGTAAGCTCATCGAATGTTTTGAAAGAATGTGTTTCATGTGCTGCATAAAAGAATGTGTTTATTTTCAAGGGTCAGGGATACAGAGGAGGTTTTTAAAAAAATGCTCCAATAAGCAGGGAGAGCATTTTTTATGTTATGGAGTACATATAGCAGTATTGTTACGCTGGGATTTACTGTTATATGAGGATTTTGCATTTCTGTATTTCACTTTTTTGGCTTGGTCTTTAGCACTACTTGTGCTGAATTGAGGGATCATTAATAATACTATCTTCTTAGCTTCTAAAAAAAAAATGAACCTTTTGAATTAAAATGGGTGACAGATATATGGGGTGTGGCCTACTCTGGTTTTGCTAGGCCACATAGAGGCCCATGACAAGCCATTGTGCATGAAATAAAAAGGGGATTGCTATTGGTACTATCAAATCATGTGAAATTCCTCTTTTGTCCATTCAAGTAATTGTTCTCTCTCCACTCCTTCCCCACATCCAAACTGCCCAGATGGAGTCATGTCGATAGTGTGATCTGGGTGGTGGCGTCGTGCAAGTGCTATGGTGATGAGGTTGGGGGTCTCCTGAATCTGGCGACAAGATTAGGGCAGATTTGAGTGTGGTCATGGCGGGACAGTGTGCGCACAGTGGCGCAGTGGTGCTAGTGGCAACATAGATATGTTGGTGTGGGGTGTTGTTTGGGTTGCGAAGGCGTTGTTAGGGTGTTGTTTGGCTATGCGACACTGAGATGGTGGTAGCGGTGCACAACATAGATCTATTGGTTGTTGTTTGTGTCCTGGAGGTAGTTTGCAAAGGTGTGGTCATATTGCACAACAAAAATATTATTCCATTGTTTAAGTTTTTCACATGCCTTCAATAAAACAACAAAAATATAAAATTGTGTTTTTAATGTTTAATTTTTTTTCACACCCCTCAATAAACAAAGCAAACGCGATTCTATTGTATAATGAAATCGTGTGAAAATAGTAATTTTGGAATAAAGTGAAAAGACACTCAGGCAAGTAGTGTCATTAGCAATAATAGTAATATCAATAGCAACCCCCAACCCTAGAAAAAGAAGAAATGATCCCAAGTATGAAGGGAAGGAGTAAGGACTAACGGACTGACAAGTCATTATGTCATTATTCTGTACATCTCACACCTGCCCACAACAACTCGCTGGCACCTCCTAGAAGCCGCCACATGGCACTCAACTTCAACGAAAATTGGAAGACCGAAAAACCAACAAGAAACCGTGTAAATGTAATAAACAACTTACATCAGCATCGTTGAATTTGATTGAGAGCTAGAAGAAATGAAGCAGCACGCTGTTCTTCGATTTCATTTCAAGATCCACACAAGAGAAGAGAGAAGAGAGAAATAATAATTAATTAGTGTCTGTGAGAGGAAAGAGTGGTAAAGATCCATTTTTCTGCTAATAAAAATTAATAAAATTACAATCAATATTTGTCATAGGATAGCGAGAGGAAAGAGTGGTGAAGATCAATTTTTCTGTTAATAAAAACTAACAAAATTACAATTATTATTTGTCATAGGATAGATCGATTTTCCTCAACTTTCTTCCAGGTCACCACCGTTTCTTACCATATTTTTCGTTACTCTTCAATTGCGAGTGAAATGTCTTTGTTTGCAATGAGAATAATGTTTCTAACTTTCAAAACCTTAAGTAATAACTAATAACTGTCATTTCACATTTATAGCAAATCATGAATAAGTTGGAATAATATCAATGCATGTGTTGGAAGTTTTCTTATCACTGATTGTGATTACTTATTTTATCCTTTAATTCTCACTTTAGAGGATCCTAGTTTAGCTATATGATTCTTGTGACTCTTCGAAATAGAGTAAGATTAAGACTCTATTTGAATAAACTTGTTTATAAGTACTTATATGAAAAATAAACTTATGCCATAAACATTTATAAGAAAAGAAAATATGAATGTTATATGAATGAATTGAAACTTTCCTGATTATAGTGGATTATGATGATGGTGATCTTGATGATGATGAGAACACATTACTCTACCGGTTGAAACTTTCCTGAGCATAGTTAAAAAGATATCACAAAACTTTAGCAGGTCTATAGTGCAACCAAATGAGATTGTGTCCCTAGAGAGACAGTTTCAGGTATACTACTAAATGGTGGAGAATTTTTTAAACTATATTTTGATCAATTTTTGTGCATGAATCATACACGGACAGTTATAGATAAAACTGTATACGCCTTCGTAGTTTTACTTTCCACTCTTTTTAGGGAAGATTTTCCTTTTGTTGTATGCATTTTAACTGTGTAAAATGTATTCTTTTCAGGGTGATTTTAGGGACCGGTGAAAATGAGCAAAGGCTACAGGGAAGAGTGGGAAGTCCATGTGAAGATAAAAAAGGAAAGAGAAGAGAAAAATACAAAACTCTCTATGTCAGAAAAACAAACATGTTTAGAGGATAACTGTTGGAAGAAGAAGAAGATTTTATTTCATTTGTCACACAAAATACAAGAGTATGATCCCCTATTTATACTAGAATAGAGTGACTAATCACATAATTTGTTTATTCAAGAATACTGAATGCTCACATAATTGCTTATTCAAGACTTTGTAACTTACAACTTTACAACTTTCATCTTCCACAATTTAAGGCTCATAAAACTTGTTATTATTATTTTTTATAATTAATATCTAACATCCTCCCTTAATTGGAAAATTCTTCTACACACCAAGTCTTGCTCGCAATCTTCGAAAATCTTCAAATTTGAGAGGCTTGGTGAAAATATCCGCAACTTGATCTTGAATTTTCACACGAGTCAATTCTACTTCTTTCTTGGTAATGCACTCTCTAATGAAATGATACCTTGTCTCTATATGCTTACTTCGTTCATGGAACACCGGATTCTTGGCAAGCTCTTGTGCAGATCTATTATCAACATAGATCTTTGTGCTTTCCTTTTGCAACAACTGAAGTTCCTCCAACAATCTTCTTAGCCAAATGACATGACATGTGCAAGAAGTTGCAGCTACATACTCGGCTTCACAAGTAGAAAGTGTCACAATGCCTTGCTTCTTAGAACTCCATGTAAAAACACAATCACCCATAAAAAATACAAATCCGATAGTACTTTTTCTATCATCAACATCTCCGGCAAAATCACTATCACAAAATCCCACAAGCTTATAGTTATTGGAGGGAGAATAAAACAATCCAAAATCAATTGTACCCTTCAAGTAACGAAGAATTCTTTTTGCGGCTTTTAGATGAGGAGAGGTAGGAGCCTCCGTAAAGCGACACACAACTTCCACCGCATATAGAATATCGGGCCTTGTATTGGTTAGATACCTTAAACTCCCCACAAGACTCTTGAAGACCATGGAGTCTACCTTCTCTCCTTCATCAAACTTTGATAACTTCAAGCCACCTTCCATAGGTGTGTTCACGGGATTGCAATCAAGCATACTAAATTTCTTCAACACTTCTTTTGTGTAGCTTCCTTGTGAGACAAAGATACCATTCTCCATTTGCTTCACTTCCATTCCCAAGTAATATGACATGAGTCCCATATCTATCATATCAAATTCACGAGACATGGACTTCTTGAAGTCTTCAAACAAATTTGGGTTATTGCTGGTAAAGATAAGGTCATCCACATAAAGACAAATAAATAAGACATCACCATTATTAAAAGTTTTAACATAAAGAGCATACTCATTTTGACAACGAACAAACCCATTGTCTTGGAAGTACTTGTCAATGCGAGTATTCCATGCCCTCGGTGCTTGCTTTAGACCATATGACGCCTTGTTCAATTTCAAGACTTTTCCTTCTTGACCTTCGATGACAAAACCCATTGGTTGTTCAACATAGACATCTTCTTCAAGATAGCCATTTAGAAATGCTGATTTTACATCAAGCTGAAAAATTCTCCACTTCATTTGAGCTGCCAAGGAAATAAGAAGACAAATGGTCTCCATTCGGGCAACCGGTGCAAACACTTCATCATAATCAAATCCATATTGTTGCTTGTAGCCTTTAGCTACAAGGCTTGCTTTGTGTCTCTCAACCTCTCCATTTGCATTCTTCTTGATTTTGAACACCCATTTGACTCCAATTGCTTCATGACCTTTGGGAAGGCTTGATAACTCCCAAGTGTTGTTCTTCTCAATGGCTTTGATTTCTTCTTCCATAGCTTGTCTCCACCTTTTATCTTTCATTGCTTCATCAAAGTTTAAGAATTCACTATCAACAAAAAGACAAAACAAATCATTTATAACTTCAGTTTCATCGTATAATTCTTGAATATTTCTCATTCTTCTTGGCCTTTCACTTGAACTCCCTTCGGAAGATGATGAGGCTTCATTGGTTGAAGGAGTTGGTGAAAGTGCTGGAGTTGAATCATTTGGAGTCAAGGCTTCTTCATCTATTTCTTCAAAGTACAGGAAAAAATCATAAGTGTCTTCTTTCTCCTCCCAATTCCATGTGCCTTCTTCATAGAACTCGACATCTTGACTCACAATTTTCTTTCCATTGTTTGGATTGTACAATTTGTAGCCTTTTGAGCTTGCATCATAGCCAATGAACACATGTTTCTCACTCCGATCATCAAGCTTGAATCTTCCTTGGTCGGGTACATGAGCATATGCAATGCTCCCAAATACTCTCAAGTGATCAACTCTTGGCTTCACTCCACTCCATGCTTCTTGTGGTGTTTGATCTTTGACATTCTTTGTTGAGGAGCGATTGGACAAATAAACGGCACATGCAACAGCTTCGGCCCAAAATTCCTTTGGCTTATTTTTAGCCTTCAACATACATCTAGTCATATTAAGAATAGTTCTATTTTTTCTCTCCGCTACCCCATTTTGTAGTAGAGATCTAGGAACCGTTAGAGGGCAACGAATCCCATATTTTTCACAAAATTCATTAAATTCTTTTGATGTGAATTCGCCACCTCTATCGGATCTTAGAGCTTTGATTACATAACCACTCTCCTTTTCCACAAGAGCTTTAAAATTTTTAAAAGCTACAAATGCCTCAGATTTTTGCTTTAGAAAATAAACCTAAGTCTTTCTACTATAATCATCAATAAAAAGCAAGAAATATTTATTGTTACCACATGAAGGAGAATTGATTGGGCCACACACATCGGTGTAAACAAGTTGGAGAGGCTCCTTTGCTCTTGAATTAGCTTCTTTTGGAAAACTCCTTCTTGTATGCTTTCCAAGGAGAGATGCTTCACACAATTGATTAGGATGGTTGATGTGAGACATCCCTTTCACCATCTTCTCCTCTCCTAAGGATTTTAGTGCTCCAAAATTCAAGTGCCCAAATCTCATATGCCAACACCATGATTCATCTTTTATGCTAGCCTTCAAACATTTTGCTTCATTGGTTTTAATGTTCAAAGTGAACATTCTATTTCTTGACATAAACACCTTGGCAATCAAATTAGAATTTTGATCTCGAAGCCATAAACAACAATCTTTCATATGAATTTCATACCCCTTCAACAAGTTGTCCCAAACTCAAAATATTGCTTTTTAGTTTAGGAACATAGTAAACATCCGTGATTAATTTGTGAGCACCATCTTTTAAAGAAATTAAAATGGTACCTTTTCCTTGGATTTGCACCTTGGAAGAATCTCCAAAAGAAACATTTCCTTTCACCTTCTCATCAAGTTCCACAAATTTCTCTTTGCATCCACACATGTGATTGCTTGCTCCATTGTCAAGATACCATAAGCATTTGTCTTCCTTCTCACCATTATTAAGTGATAGTAGTAGTGTTGGCTCTTCAACTTCTTTATCTTCTTTATCATCAACAAGATTGACCTTCTCTTCAACATTTGTTCTACACTCCCAAGAGTAATGGCCATATTTATGACAATTAAAACATTCAACATTAGATTTATCATACCTCCTTTCATATGCTTTTTCATAATTGTTTCTACCTCTTCCTCTTCCACGAATTCTAGTGGATTGATGGCTCCTCCATTCATTATTGTCAAAATTATCACGATCTCCTCTTCCTCCTCTTCCTTGGCCATGACCACTTCCACGACCAAGTCCTCTTCCACGTCCACGTGCTTTTTGACTACTTTCTCCTCCATTTTCTTTCAAGAGAAGCTTTGGCTTTGAGGACTTGCTCCAATGGCTCATCATGTCTTCTATTGAGCCTTTCTTCATAGGCTTGAAGAGAACCCATCAATTGGTCTACGGTCATTGAGTCTAAATCCTTAGACTCTTCAATAGCACAAACCACATAATCAAATTTAGCGATTAAGGAGCGAAGGATCTTTTCCACCACACGAACATCTTCCATATTTTCTACATGACGCTTCATTTGGTTCACAATAGCCAACACCTTGTTGCCAAAATCTGAGATAGATTCGGATTCCTTCATATGCAATGATTCAAACTCTCTACGTAGAGTTTGTAGGCGCACCTTTTTTTACCTTATAAACACCTTCAAGGGAGGTTTTCAAAATCTCCCATGCTTCTTTGGATGTGGTTGCATTTTACACCAACTTGAACATAGCTTCATCCAAACCTTGATGAATGAAAGTAAGTGCTTGTTGATCCTTCTTCTTCGACTTCAACAAAGTCTCCTTCTCATTTGGTGACAAAATAGCCTCATTTTGAGGTTGGGTATAACCTTTCTCTACAATCTCCCATGCATCTTGAGAACCTAACAAGGCTTTCATGCGACGACACCAATTATCATAATTCTCTTTGGTAAGACGAGGGAATTGAAACATACTCAAGCCATTGCTTGCCATCTCTCAACTCACAAAGTGTTTCTCTCTAAACTCACAAAGTATTTCTCTCTCAACACTCTAGAACTCAAGCTCTGATACCACTTTGTTGGAAGAAGAAGAAGATTTTATTTCATTTGCCACACAAAATACAAGAGTATGATCCCCTATTTATACTAAAATAGAGTGACTACTCACATAATTTGCTTATTCAAGAATACTGAATGCTCACATAATTGCTTATTCAAGACTTTGTAACTTACAACTTTACAACTTTCATCTTCCATAATTTAAAGCTCATAAAACTTGTTATTATTATTTTTTCTAATTAATATCTAACAATAACAAGACCAAAAATATAAAAATAAAAAAGACATGTATAGAGAACAGGGCAGACATGCAGAGACAACTAGAAACTAAACTTGGGGTTAAAAAAATACTCTCGATAGAATATTCTTAAAATTCATAAAAACCTTTTTTACTTCATAATAAACGTTTAATGCTGATACAAGAATTTTGATTTTTCTTACATTAATTTGTTAATTTTTTTTTCAATTTTTTCTTAATTAATCTATAAGTATATTTTGATTATCAAAATTTTTATAAATCATTGATTCATCTGGTATCTAATATATATAAATTCGTTTACAAGTTTACTAGATTGAAAATGTTGAATTTTTTATGTTCAAGGATTACGATCCAATGTCACATTTAGTAAAAATTTATGATACATGTATAGGATGTACTCAATGTGTCCGAGCCTGCCCAACGGATGTATTAGAAATGATACCTTGGGACGGATGTAAAGCTAAACAAATAGCTTCTGCCCCAAGAGCAGAGGACTGTGTCTTTATTTTTTATGACATCTCTTATTTTCTCTCTTTTTATTTTTCTTCATATCTCTCTCATTGTTCCCTTCGTTTCACAATTGTTTATTCTGTTAATTCACAATTCGCTTGATTTCAAATGACCTTCGTAGTAAACCCAGGATATGAATATCATCATGAGGGTGTGATTTACTTACTCAGAATTGCTGGTCATTGGTCAATATCGTGAACAATGGGGACCGCGATAATCGAAGATGATGAGTTCTTATACGTGCAGTTCTTAATTTCTAATTTGTCTCATAGATGATGAACAACAATATGTTACAGCTTTTTTTTCTTTAACAAAAACAAGTCTATATAGTAGAGAAGAAAGTTAGATATCACCGATGAATTTTTACTCTTTTACCGAATCAAAAGTCTCAAAGTATTACTTTTTTTCATTTATTAATTACAAATTATTACTTTTTATGTCTCTTTATAATTTTTGTCATACGTTGTTTTACACATAAAAAAATATAAATTTCAAATTTAATTTTATTATGATTAATTTATTTTTAATTTTGTTACTCACATCATTAATATAAAAGATAATGAGTGAAAAAAATAATAAATATTATATTTAAAAGTTAAAATGATAACTATTTTGAGATAAAATTTTGTTCTAATAATTATTATGAGATGAAAGTAATAAAACACAAACAAATAATTAATATAAAATAAAATAAAATATAAATACGCCAAAGTCAACGTCATTTGAGGTCAAGCAAATGTTTTAGTTAAGTGTGTTTGATAACGGCTAAATATGAATTATTTTTTTTATAATGAAAATATCCTTAAATGTGATTATTTAGCAATTATTTATGTTTAATTGTTAAGAATTGATGTTTTTCCTATGCATGACTTGTAGATATGAAAATGAGGGATTAAAAGTCTAAAAAATGAAGAAAATATGAAAAAAAAAATGAAGATTTTAGCATTAGGCCCAGCCCAAGACGCACTCAGCGCGAAAACAGGCACTCGCGCTAAGCGAGGAAGTGGTGCGCTAGGCATAAATGCAGGCACCCGCGTTAAGTACGAATACAAACACCCATGCTAAGAAGTGATCAGAGCGCGAGTACGCAGACTCAAGTCCACTCCAATAACTATAAAAAGAGAGTCAAGCTAAGGAGAAAAGATATACCGAGTTTTAGAGCACTCTAATACACACTAAAAGCTTGAGAACTCTCCCTTAGGGAATTCTTTCTTCTCTCTTATCATCTTGTATTCCCTTTTTCCATCTATTCCCTTCCATCAGTTTCTAAACCCCTTTTCAAGTGTAAGGCCTCTTATGGTTATGAGAGACTAAATCCTAAGTTAAGACCTGACAAGTCTAAAAAACCAACAGATGTATTGTATACTTCATATTTATCAATGTAACATATGTTTTCTTTCTTATTATCCTTTCTTATTTTTAATTTCATGCATCATTCATTTTTTCATTATTTTGGGGGTTATGTGTTCAATAGAGGGTAATCCTTAATAGGAATACAAGGAAGGTTTTGCATGCATCAGTTTTAGAAATTAGTTACTCGACAAAGGATAATTTCTAATAGAACTAAAAGGAAATGGTATCTTAATAAAATCATTGCTAGACATAGAGTGATTGCATTATGCCCATGCATCAAAGCAAGCATCTAGAATTAAAACTTCATGCATTTTATCTATTAAATTTTTGCAAAGACATTTGGAAGATAAATAGGTAAAATAAGCTTGTCATCATGAAACATCAGTGGCCAGTAATCTAATAGATATGGGTAGGATAAATTCACCTATTTGATAAAGAAAAATAAAAAATAATACATCTTAGGCAATTCAGGCATATTAGGCCCTAACATTCTCATCTCATTGAATTCCCTATTAATTCTTTTGTCTATTAATATTTATTATTTTATATCCTGTTTTTTTAAATTCATCTTTTTTTTACCTCATTTTATCTTTTCCTCTTATAAATTGATAATTATCCAACACAAGTACAAAACAAAGTCCCTGTGGAAATCGACACTTGGACTTTCGAGTCTTTACTACTTGGACATTTGGTATACTTGCCGAACCGTTAACAAGTTTTTGGTGCCGTTGCCAAAGACTTTGTTCTTTGTACTTGGTTGCCATACATTTTCAATTTGTAAGTATTAATTCTTTTATTCTTTTATTATTTATTTTTCAATTTCAATTTTATTCATTATTTTTTTCTTCTCCATTCTTTTTCTTTTATAATTTGTACGATAGTGCTTGTTTTTGTGTATGCGAGGTAGAACTGCAATCGAAGATTTATCTCCACTAAATCCAGAAATTGAATCCACTTGCAAGCGTAACAATGCCGCAAGAAGAAGAAGAAGAAGAGAGCAAGAAATACAAGGGAGCAGTCAACCTTCACCTTTTCCCTCTCCACAAAGCCACTATCAAATGGAAGAGGAGCATGCACGACGAGTAACACTAGAGGACTACTCTAGTACAGCTACCCCTCAATTCTTCACAAGTATTGCAAGGCCGAAAGTTCAAGCAGCCAACATATCTTATCCCCAATCTCTCATACAACTAATACAAGGAAACCTCTTCCACGGTCTACCGAATGAGGATCCTTATGCTTATCTCGTTGCCTGCATAAAAATATGTAACACAGTAAAGATAGTCGATGTCCCCGAGAATGCCATACGCCTCAATCTCTTTTCTTTTTCTTTGGCAGGGGAAGCAAAAAAAGGTGGCTACACTCTTTTAAAGGCAATAGCTTACGGACCTGGGAGGAAGTTGTAGAAAAGTTCTTAAAGAAATACTTTCCAGAGTCAAAGATTGTTGAGGGGAAAATGGAAATATCCTCATTCCATCAATTCCCTGATGAATCACTCAGCGAGGCACTCGACCGTTTCCACGGACAACTTAGAAAGACGCCTACACATGGGTACAGTGAGCCAGTGCAACTAAACATCTTCATAGATGGTCTGCGACCACAATCAAAGCAACTCCTTGACGCATCCGTAGGGGGAAAAATCAAGTTGAAGACACCGAATGAGGCAATGGAGCTGATAGAGAACATGGCGGCCAATGATCACGCCATCTTTCGTGATCGAGCATACACGCCAACAAAGAGAAGCCTTTTGGAAATCACAACCCAAGATGTAACACTGGCCCAAAACAAGCTATTGGCCCGACAGATAGAGGCCCTAATGGAGACCCTCAACTAACTCCCTCAACAAGTACAAGCGATAAGTCCCTCTCACTCTTCAATCATGCAAATAGAGGGATGCCACATCTGCGGTGGAGCACACGAGCTAGGGCAATGCATAGCCCAAGAAGATTCAAGTGGGACAATTAGTCAAAAAAATGGCTGAAATACCCACTAGCAGCTTTGGAGCCAACACAGAGAAGAACCCGAAGGAGGAATGCAGGGTAGTGTTGACTAGAAGCCAGGGGAGAGCGCAAGGAGAAGCAAAGAAAGCTAAAGGAGACTAGTCTGAGGAAGGAAGGGTAGACAAAGAAGAAAAGAAAGAGGAAGAAGAGAAGAAGGTCCTAATCTCTAAGACCAAAAGCTAGCTAGCCCGAGAGGCTAGGAAAGAAGTGCCACCAGCCCCTCTAAAGGAGCCCCCATATCCTTTAGTACCGTCAAAGAAGAATAAGGAGCGCTATTTCAAGCATTTCTTGGAGATATTCAAGGGGTTGGAGATACCCATGCCATTTAAGGAAGCCATACAGCAGATGCCTCTCTACACCAAATTCATGAAGGACATCCTCACCAAGAAGGGGAAGTACATTGATAGTGAGAGAATTATGGTGGGAGGCAACTGCAATGCAGTGATACAAAGGAAGCTGCCCAAAAAATTCAAAGACCTCGGGAGCGTGACAATCCATTGCACTATAGGGAATGAGTCAGTAACGAAGACTCTCATTGACTTAAGGGCAAGCATCAACTTGATGCCCCTGTCAATGTGTAGAAGAATTGGAAATATGAAGATAGACCTTACCAAGATAATGCTCCAGCTCGCAGACTGATCAATCACAAGACCATACGAGGTAGTAGAAGATGTCCTCATCAAAGTCCACCACTTTACTTTCCCAGTGGATTTTGTCATCATGGACATAGAATATGATACGAAGATTCCTCTTATCCTAGGCAAACTCTTCATGCTGACTGTCAACTGTGTGGTAGATATGAGGAATGAAAATCTGGAAATGAGCATTGACGACCAAAAGGTAACCTTCAAACTTTTTGAAGCAATCGAATACCCAGAGGAAGATATGAGGTGCTTCAAGGTGGAGGAGGTCGATAAAGAAGATGTCAATGCTCTTTCAACCACACAAACTTCACTGGAGAAAGATTTGATCAATGTTGTAGATTGTTTAACCAGTGAAGAGGAAAAGGATCTAAGGACTTGCTTGGAAGACTTAGATCACGAAGAAAATATTCTTGCAAGGGGGGGGGGGGGGACCGATTTTGAAGAATTGAAAAGTGGGGGTCTATCCGAGAAGACCAAGGTGGAGCTCAAAATCCTACCCAGCCACCTGGAGTATCTGTTTCTTGGAGGAGAACGAGACCAAGTCTATGGTGACCGATCAATCACAAGACCATACGGGATAGTGGACCATACGATAAGTTAAACCTTTTTTATATAAACAACTGTTACTTAACAACATTATACCATAAATAATATATTTTTTAAATATTATAGGACCCACAAAATTAATTTAAGCACTCATTTTGACAATTTTAGTATTAAAATAAATTTTAATTTAAAATACTTAAATATATAAAAAATTATAAACTCACAAAATTATAATAATCAATTCATATGAGTAATTATGCATTATGCTCCAAAGCACACAAAGATCAAGACTCAAGCATATCAGCTAATGATCTTCACGTGGACTTCATAATGGCACAAACAAGAAGGTTTTAAAGACCGATGACTTATCGGTGAAATGACGTATTATTTCCATACGAGAATGAATGAATGATCTGATGGAAAATTAAGGAACAAATGAGGCACAATTATAACATATTCACAACAATAATAACAAGACTTAATTGTTATTTTAATTTTTTAAGTTTAATCAGCCCTTTTTATCATTAAAATTTTTAAATATATCCTTTAATTTTTTAAATACTTTAATTAAGTCCTTTTATTCATAGAAGTTTTGATTAAGTCTTTTATTTTTTTTAAAAAAAAACTTTAATTTGACCTTATATTTTCCATTTACTTCAAAAAAATTTAAAAAATAAAATCAAATTTGATTTTAAATGTGACCAAATTGAATTCATTTTAAAAAATAAAGAATCTAATTGAAATTTCTAAAAATAAAAGAACCTAACTAAACACTTTTAAAAATTAGAAAACCTAATTGATTTTTTTAATGATAACAGGATTAAATTTAACTTGAAAAATAAATTAGATTATCAAAATGATAATTAAGCCTGATAAGAATCCTGGTTCATAAGAGGGCTAGAGAGGGCTAGAGAACATGTAAATGAGGAGGAGGTGAAATTTCTTTTTATTACGTCAATCGAATCACGAACACCGAATTAGAGAGATAATACTCTCTGTCTAGTGGCAACAATTTTCCACACAATGTTGAGTCATCATAAAATTATTTAATGGAACAATTTTATAATCAGCAGAGGAGATCGATATCCATCATTTGGGCACCAAGTGAGGGTCCAACCCTTCATAAACATCCTTACATAATAAGTCCAAAGGACTAATATCCATCCATTAATATACCATTATATTTTATTTAAATAATTCATATTAATAATCCAAAATTTAATCAATAATTAAATAATTTTAATCTACAAAACTTCATCGTGATTCTTATGTGAAGATACTTAAATAAAAAGTTTTAGACGATATTGAAATAACTTTACCTCATATTCCAACTTAAACATTATTACTATTTTGATGCATCTTGAACTTAAAGTTTTGCTTATGAACACTATTCATTTGGTCTTAAGCTATACATATCTACTCCTCTACCATCTGGTCTTAAGGTGTCCAAATATGGTTCCAATTACACGAGAAGACCCTGCCCTGTACCAGTTCATAATGAGGCATTTACAATATGTTACTGTAAGTTGGCTAGAACTTGGTTATAATGTGAATAACTGAATAAGGTTTGTCGCTTAATTATTTATGTGATCCATTCAACACTGGAAAGTTTTCAAACAAATTTTGAGGTATTTAAAGGGTATTCTTGATAATGGTTTAATTCTACAAGCTGCATCCTCTATAGTTCCTTACAATTTGCAAGCGCCTTTTGTGATGTTGATTGAGCTTTAGATATTGATGATTATCGTTCTATTTTTAGTGCATATATATTTCTTGGAGACTTGGACCTAATTTTATTTCTTGGTGGTTCAAGAAACAATCTCTTGGCCCATTCTAGTGTTGAAACTGAATACTACGTGAGTTTAGCTATCCCTATTGTAGAGATATCATGATATAGGGTTTATTTAGATAGATTTTTCCATAAATACTACCAAGAGAAAAAATAAGCTGAGCTTTTTATGTTAAAATTAGTTTATGTTTAAGTTAGTTTGTCAAAGCTCTTTCATATTGGTTTTTTTAAAAGATGATTTTTATAGATAAACTTATTTTATATTTTTTCTTTTATTTTTCTTCACTTAAAAATACTCATCGAGAAATTTATTCAAACAATTCCATAAACACTATTTTGTGAAGTCAAAGTTGATATTTATACTTCTATAATTCATAGGGAAAAAGTTTTTGACAAGTCACTAATTGTAACTCACTTACAGGCTTAGGATTAGCTAGCAAAATTCTAAGTAGCTTCTCTCAAAGCTGCAACTACGTAAACTAATGGATAATCTCATAGTGCTTAACTTTTTATATATTAAAGAAGCAATTAATTAAATAAGCTCGATGCACAAAATGTTATAAATCTCTCGATACATATCTTTTATTCTCACACAGATAAAAAAAAAGTTCAATTTTTCATATTCTCTATGTTCCTCTTTAATTGTCATTTTTAAAAAAAAATATTTCAATTTATGTGTCATTTACAAAGTTTAATATCACATTAATTACAAATCATAAAAAAATATCACATTAATTACTCTTTTATCAATTATATCTTTACTTTTTACCTACTGTTTAATTTACTTGTAAATATAAATTTTTTGTGGAGTAAAAGAAACCCTACAAACTTTTTAATTAGAACCAAGAAAATTAAATTATTATACTTTTCGGTTTCTACTTAATTTTTCTAAAAGATATATAGTTAAAAAAAGAATAGAAACTGTGATTTTGAGGGCACTTTGAGCTTGAAGGGAGAATCATAGAGTATATAGTTTAGTTAAACTAAATGTTACTTTTCATCCTTTTATGTTTTAGTATTTTTTTTTAATTTAATACATTAAATTTTTTATTTTAATCTTAATTTTTGAAAGATTTTATTTGATTCTTTTTTCAGTTTTTTTATTATATACAAAAGTTAGTGTTTTGTTAACTATCTTTATTTTGGTCTTATTCATCTTCATCTTATGCACCAAAACATTGCAGATGCTTGCGGCCAGAGATTGCACTGCAGATGCCTAACATTAAAAGTTGTTTCCGACCCATGCGCCGTACTTCGAAACACTCTCTTTCACCTTCAATTCATGCTTCGTCAACCATCCTCCTCGAGGATCAACCCTGGGTTGGAGTCGCAGACCTTTACGACGACGTATTGCATGTTATTCGCGAGGAACAAGTAAAAGAGTGCAATCTCCTTGTAGAGTTCAACCTTTCCGTTGAACTAATTACAGTTGCAGAGGAGCACTAATTTCAGCCACGGCATCCGTTCAGCTATCTCCGATGAACTTTACGACTCGATTTGTATACGGTTTTTAGTGATCACTTTGTACAAATCCAGCGTCCTGAACAATTTTTTTTGGCGCTTTCTTGCACATTGCCACTTTTTTTTTTTCGGGAATTCAAGCAACGACGTTGCACCTTCTCTGCAAATCATAGAGAAATAGGACTCCGCGATCTTCCTCTCCGGCGAACCGGAGAAGTAGTCACAACGTTCTCTCGCCATGAAACAGAGTGCCAATGACAGTCTTGACGGCGTTGAGCCAGGACTTGATCGTTGACTCCCCCAGTGCATCTTCTTGAATGCAGCCTCATGAATCATGATGCGTGTGTTGCTGAAAAGAAAGGTGGTTTTCAATAGTTTTTCTTTTGGTTGAATTAGTTTTTTTTTTACTGATTTATTATTTAGGTTTAATTTTATTCGTTATTTTTTAATTTTTAAAATTGATTTAATTTAATCATTTAATATTTTTTGAGTTTAATTTCATCTTTTAATTTTTTAAACTGATTTATGTTTTTGGAAAAAAATATATATATTATGACAGTTTTAAATCTATCACACAAAGTGTGATGTCTTATCATTTTAAACCGACGGAATAAATTGAATATATTTAAAAAAATTTTAAACCGACGGAATAAATTGCATATATTTAAAAAAATTAGAAGATTAAATTAAATTCAAAGAAAACTAGAGAATCAAATTGAATATAAGAAATAAATTAGAAGATTAAAAAAATTAATTTAACATTTTTATTATTATTTATAATTTTTAAAATAAATAAAGACAATAAAAATTTTAGTCGTTATTATCTTAAATAAGTATTTCGAAATTTAAAAGTTAGCAAAATCCTAATATTATTTTTGAGGAATAAGTGAAAAAATAATTAAAATGAAATCCTTAAAAAAATATATAAAATACTAAAATAAGATTTTTAAAATCTAATATACAAAAAAAAAATTATTAAAACTGAAAAGTAACATGTAGCTGTATAGTTATACAATTGATGTGACTATGCACAAATTAATTAGTTAATTACACAAGTTAGTTGTGAAAGTTATCAAGTTGTTACGTATTCAGTTCGAGTTAGAGCTTTGTATCGCAAGCTTTGTCTTGTATACAAATAGAAATATGGTGAGTATCTCATTGAATCAGAACTTCAGAATCACCATTCAGTTTTAATAACATACTCTTGTTAGTTTTATTTTCAATACTCTTATTTGATTTTAAATAGGGTTAGGTAAGTTAAGTTCAAAGATTGAACTCGATCATGATAACCTAAAATAATTATTTATTATTTCTTTTAATTTATTGGTCCAAACAAAATTTAACACTTTTACATACAGTTGTTTCCCTAATTTCATATATATGAAAATTCCAACATAGGGACGACTAAAATAGAATGTACTGATAATATAAGTTTTTTTTACTTTCATTTAATCATACATTAGGATATATATTAAAATCACAAATTTTTGTAATAATTAATATTATTTAAAGCTTACATTAAAAAAATATATAATTTGTTCACAATACAAAAAATCTTTACATTGACCGTGAATGAAAACTACACTCTAAAAACATATAGCACGATTTAAGGGAAAATAAAAAGTTCAAATTTGAAAAGGCAGTTAATCAACTCTTTGAAGTTGATATACTCAATGTTTAATATGACTTATTATTTACTTAAAAGGTGCATAAATAATTCTTTTTATTTTAGAGAGAAGCATATATAAATAATTCTCGAGTGGAGATAGTATCTATATTCTATAAGCACAACTAAACAAAAGTTTTAGTTGATATTAAAATAACTTGTACTTCAATATGGGCATTAAAGTTTCATCATTAGAAACTAGCAACACATGTTTTGTTAAAATAAAAAGATTAAAAAAGTCCCCTTCAAAAAAAAGATTAAAAACATACTAAACATACAAATTTTTTTTAGGAGAATATTTACAGAAACTAAATCTAACTTTTCAAAAATACTTTGAAAATCCAAAAATCTACCATGTTTCTGGTTAAAAAAACACGTGTTTCGTATCAACAAATCATTAGCATCATTTTCTTATCATTCATAAATATCTACCATTTGTTTTTGTAATTGACTAATCGTGTTCACATTAATTACAATTGTTTCTCTATAGTACTTTTTTCATACACCCAATTAGTAATAAATATTCACTGTTCCATTACCATATGATTGAACCATGCACCCAATTAGTAATAAATGCACAAAACAACAACAGAACGTAACAAACAAAGCACAATATCTCTCGAATCGCACAAAAGAGAAAAGAGAGAAGAAGCAGCACCCACCTGTTATGCCCTACTGCTCTCAGAAAAGTGCCCTTTTTGGCTGAAAAAAACGGCTAGTGCAGTTGCAGTGTGGTAGTGGTAGTGCTGATTTTCCCTGAACCGTACCCTACCCTTGTCCCTATCAAATAACCCAAAACCTCTTTCTGTATCCCTGAGTTTCTCGCTCCCACCCTTTCTCCCAAATGTGCAACAAATCCTCACAGAACTGATTCACACTCACCACGCTACTACTCTGTTTTAACCCTAACTGACCAGTACTGCCACCTGTCCACAAAAACACCATCATTTCATTTCCCACTCTTTTCTATTTCTATTTCCTATGTTTTCACTCCAATTTATTCCTATTCCCCTGTTTTTTCTCATTTTGTCACTCTCCATTCAAAACCCTGTTGCTCATATTTGAATCTTCTTTCTCTTCTTTCATCTTTGTCTTTCTACTTCCCTTCTTTCTTTTGGGTTTTTGATCAAAATATCCCAAAAATACGCCATGAGAAACGAAGAGCTAGGAGGAATGTGGTTGAACCGGTTTTCCAATCTTAATACACTCAACAACACCCCCCTTCACCGTGGCCACGTCACCTCACAACCACAATCTTCTTCGAGTGTTTTCTCCATGATCCATGATGATTGTGTTGATGTTGATGTGACGCTGTCTAATGATTTTGCTAGAATGAGTGTTTTTAACGAACTAGGGAATGTTGGTGTCAAAGCCAGAGGAAATGGTTATGGATATGGTGCTAATGTTATGGACTCATCATACCCACATGCATTCTCACACTCACTTTGTTCTTTTGATGCACATGTTCATGAAGAAACGGCTACCCCATTACCTATTTGGGGTGTTTCAGTGTCTTCTGATTTGAAGGGACACACTTTTGGACCCCCAATGGAGTTTTCTTCTCATACCCAAAGGAGTAACCCTTGTTATGGACAGGTTCCACTTCAGAACCCTTTTCATGCTACAAGGCCTTTTGCAATGGACTGTGATGTGAAAAGTCCCTTTCTGATGCAACAACAACCCAAGGTTGCTATGAATGTTAACACTCCATCTTCACATTACTTCCCTGCAGCAAAAGAAAGAGGAACGACAAGGGTAGCTGTAAACCCCAATGGTGGTGATTTTTCTCATTCTAGAGAGGACCCTTTGGGGTTTCAATGTGATGGTGGTTTTATCTTGCAAGAGAAGGATGTGAAATGTTGTAATGGTTGTAGAGGCTGCAATTCTTTGTGGGGTTGCAATGAGAGTTTATCCTTACCAGTTCAAGAAGTGGGAGTGGGTGAGGAACTTCCTCAACACATTCCTTCTCGTGTTGCTCCCACTAAGCACGAAAAGAATGGTGTTCTCGCGAGCGACGTTTCACCTTCTTCGCAGCCGTTGTTGTACAATTTTAGTCCTTTGGCTAAGTTCCAAGGCTACATTTATTACCTGGCTAAGGATCAGAACGGTTGCCGCTTCCTGCAGAGGATGATTGATGAGGGCACCTCCGAAGATGTGCTAGTATTGTTCAATGGAGTCATAGATGATGTTGTTGAGCTTATGATTGACCCTTTTGGGAACTACCTCGTGCAAAAGCTGCTTGATGTGTGTGGAGAAGATGAAAGGTTGCAGGTTGTGTCAATGTTGACTGAAGAACCAGGGCAGCTAGTCAAAACCTCTTTGAATCTACACGGGTATATGTAATTATTTGTCCTCCAATTGAACTATATCATAATTGAACATGTTTTATTTCTCTTTTTGAAATGATGAATTTGATAGAGTTGCTGTATCAGGACTCGGGTGGTGCAGAAGTTGATCACCACTGTGGACTCTAGAAAACAAATTGCAATGCTGAGGTCTGCCATTCAATCTGGTTTTCTTGCCCTTATTAAGGATCTGAATGGAAATCATGTCATACAGCGTTGCTTGCAATACTTTAGCTGTAAAGATAATGAGGTATAACAACACTTCTCTCTTTTGCTTCTTGTGTTATTTTAAAGTGGACAGCTAATGGTTGTTCTTGTTCTCCTATATTTAATTGAATAGTATGGAATAACTCTATGGCAATGTAGTGTTGAAGTTAGTGAATAAAGGGAAAATAAACCTACAATAAACCAAGCGATTGATTTGAAGTTTAATATCAAATTTTGTTCTAAGCTGTATGAAGGTATCATTACACATCTTGATTGAATTCATCATTATCTTGACACAAAATGGTCTTCAATCAACACTGCTTCGAGCAGAGGGCATTCCTGTTTTATTAAAGTTTCACAAACTGTTTCATTCATGGTTTAGTGAAGCCTTAGCTTCTTATACTGTGAGCTCTCCTACCTCTTTTGGTCATTTGGTGTGAACCAGATGAAATATATTTCAGAAGAGGGTCTTAAATCTTTCACTTTGTTGAAACTTTTTTAATTGCATGGTAATCTCCGAATCTAATATATACACTCTACTTCAAAATATCCTGATTTTCAAACTAATTTCATTATTGAGCAGTTTCTAATTTGTTGGATACTTCATCTCTGGGATTTTCATATTTACAAGCCTATGTTTATGTCTGGTCACTTCAGAAATTTCTAACAGGTAAGTCAATTGTGGAAGGAACAAAATTCACCATCTGTTGAGGGGTACTCTCCTATGACCATAATGGTGAAGATTCTATTCTTGGCCAGTTAGCCTAAATATGTTCCTTATTTTCTTTCCCAGTTAGGAATTCTTAAAAGGCTAATTCTCTATGTAAGAAGCAATGGAAATAAATGTTCTGGTTGAGAATGTATTGATTATTGACCATTGACACGGGCCTGAAAAAGTTACTAATAAATTCGGGTGATCCCTTTCATTTTGTGCCAGCCTCTAATAAATTAAATTATTTGACTCATTGCCACTAAGATATCTCTGTTTCATTTATTACTTACCACGATAAATACTGTATTAAATATAACGTAGGTACTGCAGAGTGACTAGTCGTTATGGTTTTT
Source organism: Glycine max (assembly GCF_000004515.6). Lineage (NCBI taxonomy): Eukaryota > Viridiplantae > Streptophyta > Magnoliopsida > Fabales > Fabaceae > Glycine > Glycine max. The sequence continues at coordinate 19,318,248 of NC_038249.2, forward strand.
AGGTGATGGTAGAGAACCAAACTTAATGCACTCTGAAATCCTCAATGATAAAATCTTTTGAGAAGATATTCTGAAATCTTTATCGAGTTCAAATGGATATAATAATTGTAGTTTTGATTTTTGAACATATTGAATTTGGTAGAATTCTGTATTCTGTGTAACGACCTTGTTAAAAGCTACACAAAATGAGGTTTAACAGGTCTCTATGAGTATGAATGAATTTGAGGGAAGTCGTTTTCTTTGAAGTAGCTTGGTGAGATAGAAACTTCATTCAAATTATACTGGTGAAAGTTAAAATGTAGAGAAAAATAGAGAATCTAAAGGAAATGTGTAGTTGCAAATTCAATTGATTCAAAAGCAGCATTTTGTTGTAAAATACTAGTATTATGGTTATGGTTATGATCATGGTTATTTATAAATCATAATAGAAATACTATTTTAGAGCTTTCTAGAATTTTTTTTAATGGTGGATCACAAAATTTATCAAGCTTGTGCACGTGCCTTAACATCTAATTCATCATTTGTTTTCCCTTGAACCTACTGATTTTATTGAAACTAATTATAATCATCATACTCGTTTCCCTCTATCATTTGTTGCAGTTTATTTTTTATGCTGCTACAAAGTTTTGTGTGGAAATAGCTACTCATCAACATGGGTGTTGTGTACTACAACGTTGCATTGATTATTCCACCGGAAAATACAAAGATATGCTGGTAAAGGAAATATGCAGACATGGGCATCTCCTTGCTCAAGATCCATTTGGGTAATAAGCCTTTGGGATATTTGGATTTAATAAATCTTTTTTCACTGCTTAATTTGGAAATATACATATAATTGTTTATCATATAATGCTTTTCTTGTTTGTCACAGGATTTTTCTTTTAATTATGTGAGGAAGAGCTTTAGTGCATATCCTTAAATTGAATGTTTAAGGTGTGGGTTGGTTTGAGGTTAATTGAAAATGGGATAAAGTTAGGCTCCAAAAGAAAAGTATGTACGTGATTTGGAAAGGTAGACATGTCATGACAGGGCATATATTAGAATAAACTAAAAGATACTACAAGTTTAAAATTTCTTCAATAGATATCTCACTTCCAAAAAAAAAAATGTAGATTAGCAGGGTTATTTGTTTTTTATTTTTAAACCAAAAAATTATAAACTCGTGGAATTACAGGTAGAGGTTCTTCATATTTATAGAACATAAGGGTACTTAAAAGCCAAGAGAAAGAGAATAAAAAACCATGTGTAAGGAGAGACAGATAAACCATAAAATTCTTCCTGCTGATAAGAGGTATTTCAGCTTCATTTCCTTTCCATTTGATTTCATCTGGGACAACACGAATCATAAAAAAGACATTTGGAGGTTAACTCTAGAGTACAGATTCTGAACCAGGATCCTTCAAACACAGATTGCACTTGATTATTTTACATCTTGGGTTTAATTGTTTATTTTTCTCTAAAATTGCAACCTTTCAATCTCTCAATGTATTGCAGAAATTATGTTGTTCAGTATATTATAGAGATGGAGAACCCAAGTGCCTCATTGAAACTGCATTCTCAGTTCAAAGGGAACTACGCCAACCTCTCAATGCAAAAATTTAGCAGTCATGTAGTTGAAAAATGCCTCGTGCATATTGTAGAGATCAGGTCAAGGATAGTCCAAGAATTGTCGTCTTTTCCTCACCTTGAGCGGTTGCTACAAGACCCATATGCCAACTATGTTGTTCAACGTGCTCTCGGAGTGACCAAGGTTTGAAACTAAATATATAATGAAATGCTTGCAATACATTTTATAACATATACTCTTTCCAACACACTCTTTTATTATACGAGAATTGTAAAATAAGGAATTTATTGTCTCTTTTTTATTTTTTATTTTTCTGATACAGGGCTCTCTGCATGCATCTCTAGCCGAAGCTGTTCGCCCCTACAAAACATTGCGCAGCAGCCCTTATTGCAAAAGGATTTTCTCGAGGAGCCTGCTTAACAAGTGATGTGTGACTGGTAGCTAGATAAGAAGATATGTTGTTTTGTTCACTTGAGTTACTAACTAGTTTTCTTTTCTCCTAATTAAGTCCCTCCTAGTTTTATACTTTAATGTCGTGGCCACTAGTATATTTTGTATGTATGCCTACTTGAGTGTCTAAGAATCTGTGAGCCAAATATACTAGAAACAAGTTTGACCTAGCTAGCCTCTAATCATCCCATGTGATCCAGGGGTCTGAAAGTTTCAAAGGCAAGTTTGTTTTCCAATGGATCAGTGATGCATGGTACATCCTATATATGATGTTATATTTCTAGTTTCTATATAGATATCATGTGTACATTTTCCAGGAATGGAAGTTCTATTTTGATAAAATATTTTGTCTCGAGTTTGGGTACTGCCTTTCCGAGATACTAATGACTTGGAGATTTTATGGCCTTGTTGTTGGGATGAAGATGGTTTAATTTCTTCCTTTAATGGGTTCAATGTACTGGAAAGCCGCTGATAGTCCAAAACAAATTTATGACAAATTATACATGAGATGTTTCAAATGAGTAATGAAACTATTAATAACAGCCTTTAGATTACAGTTAAAAATAATTAACGGCTGAATAAAATACAAATTTAAGTTATGGCACGTGGCTCTCAGGAGATTAAAAATCAATTTTACTGATGCTGCAAAGCAGTTGGAACTAGATGGCCTCTTCCCAGCATTCTCCTGTACCAAGTTGATTGATAGTCTTCCCACTGTGGGTGTGGGTGTTATTCTTCCCGAAAACTATTTTTGGAAATACATTGTTCTCACAGGAAATATTTTAAAAATTGAAAGATGTTCCAAAGATTAGTTTCTGAAATTTATTTAACATCTTTCTGTAACTAAATTCCGAAAATATTAAATTCTAATACTTTCTGAAATTTATTTAACATCTTTCATTTCCTGTTTTCCCTTTTAATTACAAAATTGTCACAAGATTTGTACAGAAAATAGAAAAATAATAGAAAAACGTGTTCACTGCTTGCCAGTTTGCCTCTCAAAAAGAACTTACAAGAATTTCTTACTGATTACCCATTAACTAGTAAATACAAACTGATTTCTTTGTGAGATTTTTTGAGTCATATCTTTACCAGATCTTTGTGGGATATGTCATATGTTTAAGAAGCGAACCAAACTTAGTTGTCTCTCTATATATATTTAACTTCAGAAAAGTGACCCTAAAGTCACTAGTGATTTACAAAATCTGAACCACATATATATTGCAGGATTCCATTTATGTTTGACACTCAATCAATTCTAGGGGCTTCAAAAACCCACCAAAGTGTGCCAAAGTGGTTCATTTTATTCAACAAAGGAAGACAATAATGGCCAGAAAACACAACAACATGGAACCACAAAGCAGTACACTGCACACTATATAGTAACTCTGCCACAAGTACACACACACAAACACAAAGGAGTATGTCAAGCATCATCATGTCCTAAAAGCGCCACAAGCATTTTCTCATAGTCACCGGTGGTGTCCTTAACAATAGCACGTTCAAGAGGGACACTGCTCCTCCTTTGATACTCATCTGCTATGTTTTTCAAATCAACCTCAGCCCTTGTGGCCACCACTCTTGTAAGGGCTCCTTCATCGGTTCCTCGCTTGTTGATCGCCAAGCGAACAACCTTCTCGAAGTACTTCTCGGGACGGATCAAGCACTTCACAGTTGCTCTTAGTAAAGACAGGAACTCGTCCTTTGGATCAGCCTTCAGGTCCTGCAACATTGGCACAAAAATTGTACGTCAATGTAAAATATATATACAATGTTTCTTTTTGACATATTTGAAGTTTCCTAATACAACTATTTGAAAGCAATATAGGATGAGCTACTTTACCTTGTTGATATCTTGTCCAAATGCATCTTTGTAGTGATTCAAAGTAGCATTAATCTGTGCTCTGCTCCTTGTGGCCAAAATCCTGATGAAGTCGTCATCATTATAAGCCTTGTTTGAAATCTTCTCATGCAGCAATTTTGCCTCAGTTTTTGCCAGGGTCAAGTTGACCTCATCTCCTTCATATCGATAAGAACTAACCAGAGGTAGTATGAGCTAGAGAAAACAAATGTTAGCTAATTTTGACCTTTTGAAGTGAGAAGAGTGAAAGAAAAACTCAGATAGCTAAAAGAAAACCACAAATATAGCTCAAATTCTTCATTATCAAAATACAAATAAATTTTGGTTCACAGTTTAAAAAATATGATTCTACATATAGTCAATTGTTTCCGACAAAAGGAAGCTCTAAAAATTTGACAGCACAAAAGGTTTCATTTTTCCAATGCAGTTGAGGCTAATCAGTAGCCACAGCCCACAGTTCATTTTGACACAAATTAGGTCTCATTATTTCTGTTCAATCATCAATTCTTATTGCATCACTAACACAAACTGGACATATTATATGCATGACCCCCAGAAAATATTAAATAATCAATAGCTTAACCAAACAAATTGATCTAGACATTGCATAGGATCAGATAAACAGTTGGTGAACAAAACAATTAACTTTCAATGTCAATATACAGCTTACCTACTAACTATTTCAATTCTACTTAAAAACACTCCCGAGAACCATCTTGAGGGGAAAAATATTGCAAAATTGTCATATTCATATACAACAGGACTCAAATGTTTGTAAGTTTGTTTCAACTAATAACATGGTTATGCTTGAGAATCAGTACCTTACGGAAGTCTCCTGTTGTGTGATGAGCAACATCCTCCTCCAGAGACTTCTTATAAAGAACATGGTAAGCCTTCCTCGCAGCAAACAATTGTTCAGAGGACCTAGTGCAGGCTATTTCCACCAGAACCTGATTGCTTGAAGTCCATTTTTTAGTCGCCTCGTTTGCCAAAAATGCATCACGTTCAGCAGAATCAAGTGTCCAAAGATGAACCAGCCTCTAGTGAGGAGAAAATTCAAAGCACACATCAGTTTCAATTTCAAACACCCAATAAAAGATATGTATGTTATTCCTACAGGATAGTTTTATTATCAGTTTTCATTACCAAACATTTTGGAGTGATGTCATGCTCCCCAGTTAATCAGTTTAATATTTTCTTGAGCTTGACCTTAATAGCCAGGTTTTAACTAGAACTAGAACTGTGTATTTAAATTTTAATTAACCAAAACTCATACAAAACCAGTGTGTACCACAATCTCTTGAATGGTGCTCATTTAGGTATACATAACACAAGTGCCATACTAGGAACAACTCATATATGGAAAGAAAACATCCTCATATACCACCTTTCCTTTAAAGAGAACCCAACATGTTTTTTTTTTTTTTTATTGGCAAATTTTAGTTGTTAGTATTGCTGGTTTTTGTTAGCGGGATGATTCGAACCCACCACCTCTCCCCTTCCCTTCTCTCTTCACCACTAGGAGGACCTTATATCTCCAAGGAACCCAGCATGTGGTACATTCCAGTGAATTCGGCACACAACACAGGGTTATTGATAGAATTATGTATTTATGGGAAAACGCTTTTTTGTACTAACCTCAAAATCACTCGTGAGTTCTTTGTCCAAGGCCTTGAGGAGATCTTCTCCATAGGTCTGGGCATAAGTTTCTCTGATAAGCTTCCTCTGAGCAGCATTCCTATGAGCCAAGATCGATACAATCAGCTCCTCGTTAGTTCCCCAACCTGCAATTATATTTGGTTAATTAAAAATTCATCAAAAGTCAAAACACAAAAAATGTATAACCCAAGACACAATCCTCAACTGAAAACAAGATCACAATATATACACCGCATGATCTTCAAAACAGCTCGGAAAAGCATAACCATATAATATAACCTGATCTTCAATTAATTAGTTCTGATAATTCAAACTCACTAATCATCGGGTAGCAAATACCATATATATCACTTTAAGCATGGAAAGTCTTCGATTTTACTTTGGTTTTTGCGGTTTAAACGGTTTTTCCGTTTTTTGGATCGGTTTGGCAAACCGGTTTGATTCGGTTTTGAACACGCCTAGTTAGTATTTATGAATCTATGATCATCATTTTCTGTCTTTTGATCCAAAAATGATCACTTATTCCCTTAACAAATCAACAACATGTTACATTCTCAACAACCATGCACAGATCAAACCACCATATGACTAGAAAACAACAAAAAGCATGGTATCAAATAATCTGTTTAAGATTAATTTACACTTATGATTATGATAGTAGATCATTAAAGCTTAAATAACGTGATTTGAAGAATAAGAAGAATAGTGAAACCTGAGAAGGCTTTTCGGAGCTGCTCACAATCATCTGCAACGGGGGGAAGAGGCTGAGGAACCTTAAGTGTCGCCATTGTTGTTCTGTTTTTTGTTTCACTTTTCACACACTCTCTCTTTGCTCTGTTTTGTTTTGTATTGTATTTTTGTGCAAGAAAAAGAAAACAGGGAAGGGAACTATATATAGGAAATTAAAGAATTTTTTTGTGTGTCGGTAAATGAAGTCAAACGTGGGTGTCCCACATGCAACAACGTGACATGCAATCGCAATTGAGACTTCGCCACGCCACATCTTATCCTCATTTCCCGCTTCTTCTTTTTCTGCAATAAATGAATAAAATAAAATGTCAGTGTCTATGTCAATCCCATGCTCGTATGATGAATGGAGTGGTGATGAACACAATGCCAATAATGTAGTGCTGCGTGGATAATTTGGTGGTGGCAGGGTGCCAAGGCTGGTATCTATTAGTTGTTCAAATGGGTTGCAAAGTTTTAGTCCTTATCAAGTCTCATACCTTCTACTTTTCTGGATTCATCTACCGACAATAATCATCAAATAAAGATTTTTTTAAAATTGTGTGTATTTTTTTTCTTAGATTAGAAGTCTCATGTGTTGACTCAGTAATTTTGCACAGGAAAGAAATTATATATAATTTTTTGGTTAAATAAATCGTTTTTTTTCCATATGAATGCAACAAAAACTTAATGTATATGTGAATATATGATCAGAATTAAGAAATTAAAAATAAAGAGATTTTCTTTAAAATGATATATTATATGGATGACGTTTTCTTTTGATTTGTTTAATTCCTAAGTTTATAATTTAAAAATGGCTCTAAGAAAGATACAGTATCACTTTTTTTTATATAAAACAAAAACTTTTGTATTTTAAACAGTTCTCTTCTCTTCTTCAATAATGCAATTGTAAAATGAATTTACTTCACTTTTTTTTTTTATCTTATTGTACCTTAAAATATAAAACTTTAACTTTTGGACATTAAAAATTTATAGAATACATTAAAAATATAACAAAAAGGGTTTACTCTTATTTCTTATGAAATAATTTATTGAAAAACATAATACTTTTTTTAGTTAATATTTATTAAAAATTATGAAAAAACATTATATGAGTAAAACAACATTCTAAATATATATTAAAAAAACATTCAAAATGCACAATATTAGGTTTTGGTTACATAACTTCATAATTTATCTTAAATCATGTTACACATTAATATTTCGTAATCTTTATATTATATCTCCGTCATCCCAAATATATTCCCGAAAATGACTTTCAATTTCTTCAATTTGTTTCATTCATCCTTAAGACATGTCAGTTATGTTGTAACAGTTGTTTTTGTCTTCAGTGCATTGCACTAATCTTAACGTCATATTATTGGTCGACTCTTGGTCATTATTTGCTTTTGCTTTTCATATTTTACTGCTTTTTTACCCATTGGATAAACCAAAGAAGATCATTTTAGATTGTTTAGTGTCTCCAATGTTAGAACATCTCGAGCAAAAGTATTTACTTCTTTTTGAAGAAAATTCAAACGATTCTTCTATTCATGTAGGTTTGTCCTTCACTATAAGACATGCACATTCCATTCTAACTAAATTGTTTGATTTCATTTCATGAGAAAATAAAAATCTGATATACATTTTTCATAATGTTGCTTTCAGAAACGTCGTTTTCTTTGTTTGAACGGTTTGTTTGTAGCAATTGGCAAACTTCTAAATGATGCTATGTAACTTATGCTATTGAAATTTTAGTTGGATTATTTTCTTTCTCACGTACAAATGACCAAAATAGTCATAATTGTACGTAATCCTTCGCCGAAAATATATATATATATATATATATATATATATATATATATATATATATATATATATATATATATATGTATGTATGTATGGTTGTTTTTGTTTTCTAAAATTTGATTTAAGGATATTATCATATTTTATCATTTAATTTAAAATAAAATATTTTTTTAATGATTATTTAGTTCAAAATTATTTAGATGATAAATCTTTATCAACACTTTGTTTAGTAGCACATGCTTCTTCTCCATCAAGTATAACATTTTCTATGTTAACTTGTAAAATGATTGAATCTACTCTCATTCCTGGATCCACTATTAGAAAATAGGATTTTAACATCGGTTATTAAAGACTTTTAACATTGGTTATTAATTGATATTGAAAGTATCGACGTTGAAAGTAATACTGTTAACATCGATTTTTAAAAATCGATTTTAACATAAAAATTACAACATCAATTTTTTAAAAACCGATGTTATATAGTAAGAATTATAAAAAAATTCATATATCTTCACATCAACATTAATTTTCACCAAATTTGATGTTAACTTATACATATGACATCGGTTTTTAGTAATCAGTTTTTAGTAATCGGTTTTTAGTAAAAATTGATGTTGTTGTCTGATAACCGATGTTATTAATGAAGCTTAAAATCGATTTTTGCAAAAACTGATGTTAATATATACATACAATATCAGTTTTTACTAACAACCGATGTTGTTTTTTGGATTTTTTTTAATGTGATGTCTTTTTTTTAATAACCCCAAATTAACCTCTACAAATTTAAAAGCAAAACCACAACAAATCATTTTCATTGTGTTTTCAAACAGTTTTTAGCATAAATTTCATAAAAATTGAATATTTACTATGAATTGAAAGAATATTTAATGTGCAAATAACATGAATTGTAAAAAATGTAAATTAACTAAACTACAATTCCAAAATTACTTAAACACTAATTGTTTCATTTTTAACTTTCAAATAGTAGCTTGCTCACTGGATGCGAAGCGCCTTCAATGTCTTTGGTTCCAATGGTCTGGCATCATTGAAATACTGCATGATATAATAAAACATAAGTTAATAATATATAATGCCAATTATAACAAAATGAAATATGTTTGAATTAAACAAATACTGTTTCCCAATTATTCTTAAAACTTCCTAAGATTATAGTTGACATCCAGTGCATGACTTAATGCCCACACTTAGTGCTTCCTTTTTGTCTATTACACTATATACATTATGAAATTTAGATATTCAATGTTAAGTACAAATTAGTCTACACAGTATTAAAATATAACTAGAAACATTGTTTAAATGACTTACTTTAACAACAATCCACCTAGCAACAGCCTTGGATTTACTCTGTGGAGTATCGTCAAATCCTTTCAAAGCATTGTTCAATACAACACATGGATGCTTATTGTACAATTAAAATATTGATGTTCTCGACTAATGCTAATGTAAATGTATTAAAAAAATATAACTAGATTGTTAATAATTCATTTCAGATAGTTGTCTGGCCTATTATGCAATGAACAAAACCAGATGACAACATTTTCCTTGTGTCGTATGGCATTGAAGAATAAGCATAGCCGAGTTATGGCAAACCTGACTTTTTAAGGCAAAATGTCTCATATGGCCACGACTAACAATTGTTGCATCAAGACGTAGCAATGGTGAGACTTTAAGCCTACCAACTTAAGATCTTTCAACTGCATAAGGCTCTTAATATTTGAAGATTATCCTTGTGGGACTTTGACACGGCCCAGACACTAACAAAAACTCATCTTCTCCTTTTTGGACAAAGTATGACAAGCTGGAGACAAGTATATTTTTTTACCATCAGACCTTGGATGTAACTAGACTCGTATACCCATCTGAGCTAGATCTTGACAAGTATTCAAACCATCTTTCATCTTGCCTTGAATGTTAAGGAGAGTCCCAATGACACTATCACAGACATTTTTCTCTACATGCATAACATCAATGCAATGTCTAACATCTAGATCGGACTAGTACGAAAGATCAAACAAAATCGACCTTTTCTTTCATATGCAAGTCTTATTTTTTTCCTTCTTTTGGGTCTTTCCAAATATAGTATTCAAGTGTTGAACCTGCTGAAAGACCTAGTGACCAGTTAACGGTATCGACGCACTTTCATGCTCTTGACTTCCATTAAATACTTTTTTCAATCGACGGTAAGGGTGATAAGGTTTTAGAAAACGTCGATGCCTAGTGTATACTGTTTTTCTACCGTGTTTCAGTTGTATGTAGCTTGTGTCTTCTTCACAGATGGGGCATGCATGATGGCCCTTAACACTATACCCGCTCAAATTCCCATATGCTGGAAAGTCATTAATGGTACCAAAAAGCATTGCAAGCAAATGGAAAGTCTCATTTTGAAACCCATCAAACACTAAAATTCCCTCATCCCATAACTTTGTCAAGTCTTCAATCAAGGGACTAAGATAAACATCGATGTCATTTCCTGGCTGTCTTGGGCCCGATATCATCATAGACAACATCATATATTTTTGCTTCGTACACAACCAAGGAGACAAGTTGTAAATTACTAGTAAAACAGGCCATGAACTGTGTTGAGTGTTTAAACTATCATATGGATTCATTCCATCAGTGGCAAGTCCATGCCTAAGATTTCTTGCCTCTTTGCCTAAATCTTGATACAAAAGATCAATCTTCTTCCACTGGGAGGAATTAGTCGGATGATGGAGCATTCCATCGCAGTTTCTCCCATTTGCATGTCATGTAAGGTCTTTTGCATCGTCTCCATTAGCAAACATATGTTTAAACCGTGGAATGATCGGAAGACATCACAACACCTTCGCTGGGGGGCCCTTCTTTGAGTTTTCGTCACTACTACACTCGTCATCATCCTTCACTTTGTACTGTGATACCCCACACTTAGAAAATTTGTGCATTTCTTCAAACTCATGTCTATACAGTATGCAATCATTAGGGCAAGCATGAATCTTCTGATACTCCACACCCATCAGACACAATATCTTCTTAGCCTGATAGTAACTTTTTGGCAACATGTTTTCGTTTGGAAGCATATCGTGCACTACTTGAAGCAGTGAACTAAAGCTTTTGTCACTCCACCTATATCTGGCCTTCAAATTAACCAAACTTAACATCGCTGACAACAACGTTAAGGAATTGTTGCACCCTGGATACAAAGGCTTCTTTGAATCAGTTTGCAATGTATCATACACAGGGGCATGTGCTTGCTGAAAAGACTCTTGTCCAAGATCACAAATGATATCCTCTAAGCGATCTCCTATTTCTACATCAAACGGTTCAAACTAGGACCCACTCTGCATGTCTGTCAATTCGTCTTGCCATATCCATGCTATATAATTCTTCTTAATCTCATCACACAATAGGTGCTCCCGTATGTCATCAAGTATTTGTCGTCTCCCATTCAAACAATTTATACAAGGACAAAAAAAATTGTCCTCACCCGATCGACTTCTTTCGAAAGCAAATTGCAAGAATTGTTCCATGCCTTCCTCATACTTAGGGCTCATGCGACTTTCATTCATCCAACTTCGATCCATCTAAATAATTTCATTAAAGGTGTGGCCCTATCCCATTCAGGAAGACATTTTTTTATGGTAACTTCATACGTCAAGGTTAAGTCTCTTTTGTTAAATTTGACAAAATTTCATCAGCATTTTGCATTGATCTCCAAGTACACGACATGAAAGCAGTGAGATTAATTCCCCAACAATCAAGTATGCACTCAGAGAACAACTAGAAATGCATTGTACCGAAATTTCATTAAATTCAACAAAATAATCTTAACCTTAACGCATGAATCTACCATAAAAATATGACTCTTCCCAAACTGTCTAAATGGATAATTCAAGATTCAATACAACGATTAATGCAAACTATCTGCAAGAATCATTGTATTCAATATCAAACGAGAATCTAAGATTCACTCATGATGAACATAACTTGTATAGCATATATCATTCTCATTAATCGCAGTGAACAAGTAATAAAAACATTGGTAACAAACAACAACACCAAAAGTTTACAAAATACATTTGTACCTCTGATGATGAGCAGCACAATCCAAAAACAGAGCAACGATCCAATAAAGAACTCAATCACCACCTACATCAATCATCATTCCCAAAAACATTAGATATAAAACTTCCCCACCTACTCAACCATATTGCTAACAAGTGACATACAAAATTCGATTGACAAACTTACCAACAATTCAAGCAATAAACTAGTGTGAAGCTGGGTTGGAGTGGGAGCAAGGAAGTCAAGGCTCAATAGAAAACCAACCAAGCCAAGACACCCTAAATATGCTACAAACAGTGAAATCAACAACTTTGATCAGAACTCAGAATTAACAATTAAAAGAACTGACAAATAGATAGTAATATCTAAAAGTTTCAACCATCCAAGTCTAGAAGATATTAATCATAACAGTTTCAACCATCAACAAACTCAACAACAACAATGTGGACATAAAATGCCGTCAATATAATTCTTCTCAAGACCTAGAAAATTGGTCATGCCATATCCATAACATAACAAACTCAACAACAACAACGACGGTGTAGCTAGAGAAATGTTAGAACTGAAGAGTGAAAACCCACAAAAGGCAAATACAAATTATACTAAACCCCTACTAAGGTTTCATTAAATTTGCTCCAATACCCTTATCTTTTTTATCCTTACATTAACCCCTTTAATTGTTTGAAAAATATTACATCGCTACTCCTTATATACTCATAGTTATATATTATAGTGACAACCCCTACTATCCAAGAAACACATTATACCATGTATTCCGTCTGAAAGGTTAGTATCAATATAAAAAACCTCACAATGATTGGTATAATTTGCTAAACATAAAGTTCTTATGAAAGGATATAAAGTAAAATACCTTAATATACTCAGAGATAACTAAGAAACAGCTTAATGATGAATTAAGAAGAAGACAAAAAGCTTTAGTTTAACTTACCTTGCACCTCAATACTGAAGAGATGAAGTTATCTTTGATAGGTTCTAACAATAAAAGATCGAACAAGGTGGAGTCCTTGAAAGACACACCACTCTTTCCCTACAAACACAAAAGTCATGGTTCAGTTATCTCTTTGGAAAAGGTATATAAGACAATGAATAAGAACAAGCAACAGTGTGGAAGATTGAAGCAAATCTCTTTAAGAACCGAAAAACAAGCAGGAACGAGAGAAGCAGCCTAGAGAGCCATTTCAAGAAGAAGAAAAAAGTATGAAACTAGATTTTGAGTTTTACAATGTTCTCAAGTAAAGTTGTTGAGTTTTACAATGTTTGTTATCAGCTATAACTCACAATGAAGAAACAGTACATAAGTAGCCATGCAAACCATTCCACAAATTTTGAGTGATGCTTCATTTCATTGTCATTGACAAAATAGAAATCAAAGAAGCTACTGAACAAAGGAATCATAAAGACAGAGGAAACACAAAAAGAGGAAACACAAAAATAGCAAAACAGCCCAACAACAAAAAAACAACAAATAACCGGTGTTGTTTGACACACGGAACAAACACACAAAGTCCATGAAGAAAACCGTTCCATTTAAAATAGAAACAATACATAAGCATGATGTGTAAGAGAAGCTTACCTCGACACCAACAACGATAGTGGCAATGAGACTGGGCACGAGTGGTGGTGAGAATGAAGAGTCACAACGTGGAGACTTTGTGACGGAAAGGAACACGCGAAGGCGCGAGACTCGGATGTTATGAACCGTGAATGGAGGAGTTGCAAGGAAGAGGATGACGCAGGTGACACCAGAGTTGTGGCAGAGACGAAGATACGCAATAGATGTGAGTGAATTAGGATGTGGATCTAATAATATTTTTAAAAATCGAGTTCATTAACATCGGTTTTCATAACAAAACCGATGGTAACTTATCATTTACCAACATCGGTTTGTCCAAAAAACCTATGTTAAGGAAGTGATGTGAACATTAACATCGATATTTTTTTAAAAAAAAATTGATGTTAACTTATCATTTTCCAACATCGGTTTTTCGAAAAACCGATGTGTTCAAAGTGATATTAACATCGGTTATTTAAAAAACCAATGTTAAGAAACTCACATTATTTACCATTATGCCACCGCATCTTTGTTAACATCAGTTTTATCAAAAACTGATGTTAACTTAGCGATGTTAAATATGTATTTTATAGTAGTGATCCATTGGTGTTTCAATAGTTCTTTGCTAGTGAAATAAATACTACTAGTAATTCATTGCACACCCATAATATATGACAAGGTTAGCTAGCAGTGTGAAAACATAGGAAATTGATAATTCAAGAGGAAATGGAGGTTTTTTTAGAATCTTGTAAAAATGGAAGATTTTGAGATTTTTACATAAAATTTTAAAAGGAATTAAAATTGAATAACAGTTTGAGTTCCATTAACTAGAATGACATTTCACTTCGGCTTTTTACATTGATTATTTAACAACCAGAGTAGAAAAAGGCGATGACATTTTTTGCATTTTAAATTAACTATATTACATCAATTCAAGGATGTAAAATCTAAAATGAGCACTTTTACATCAGTTCTTCTATTGCCTCCTAGTTTTATTTTTACCCAGCACACCTTGCCTAGTTGCAACCTTCTTCTTTTTTATTATCGTGCCCCTTACCATCCTCTTCCTCAGTCTCATCACCTCGTAAACCTTCTGCCCACACTCATCATCTTTGTTGCTTTCTTCACCAGCGCCGGTTCTATTCTTGTTTTGCGGTCATGCTCAATGTCATTGTTGTTTGCTTCCAAGACGAGCTCTGCATCCTTCAGGAGCTGTTTCTCAGGCCATCAAATCACTCATTTTCTTCCTCCAATCTCCCATCGCTATAGTTTTCATTGTTCCCTCTGTCGCCACACGTATTTGAGCAGGGAATTCTCAAATCTGATACTCTTTCTCTTGATCCATTTGAGTTTTGGAGCTTGGAAGGAAAATGAAGCCAAAAATGTAGTTTTTCTTTTATTTTCATATCTGATATCGGATTTGTTGATTTGTCAAATTTCTAAATTTTATTATGTAAATTTATCATTTGTCATTAACCATAGAGGAATGCTCAAGAACAACATTGTCTATAGTTTATAGGAGTGGTGGCGATGTCACGTATTTATCATTTTAAATTGATTCATATATAACCGATGTAGTATTATTTGCTTTAATTTCATAATGAATATATTTTGTGTAGTAGCGATGATAATATATTAGTACGCGATACTCTTTAAAATTTTGCAATCCTTAAAGAGTGTTACTTGTCTACTTTAAATTGAACTCTAAGGATATAAAATAATAATTTCAGATATTTTAGATGGATGAAAATTAAAGAATTTTTTTCATAAGGAGTAAAATTAAAATTGGTTTATTTTATAAGGACCAAAATAATGATTTAAGATTTTGAAGCGATGAGAAAAAAAATATTTTTTGAAAAAGGACCAATATCAAAACATGTTTTTAAGTGTAGGACTAAAAAGTAAAGATTGTTCAACTACAAAGACTAAATGCTTAACTAAACTTATAAGCAATAATGTTAAAAATATAACACTATTAAAATATAATTTAATAATACAATAAATATAAATTTTAAAATTTTAATATTTATAATATAATAAATATTTTATAAAATTGAAGATATAGATAATAATTATACAAAAAATAAAATTTTATAACTTTTTAATATCATTTTGGAAAATAGAGTAGAAAAGATTTATTTATTTTTGAATGTAGAGATACATAAAAATTACTCAATAGAAAAAGAGCCTAAGGCAATACATTAGAAGCAATAGTATCTAGGATTTAGGGAGGATTCTCCCTCGGCCAAACGAAGTCCTTGGACAAAAAGGCCAAACTAGCTCGCCTATATGTAGCTTTGTTAGCCTGTCTATACACAAAAACCAAATCTTTAGAAGAGTTGTTGGCAAGTAAATCTGCACAATCATTAAGAATACCAACAAAATAGCTATACTCACTGCTAAACATACTCTTCCACTTCATTGATAATCTCTTGCAATCTGTTTCAACTTGAACATTCAACAACAATAAGTTGTTAGCAGTTTGGATGGCCCAATGGAAGGCTAAGGCTTCAACAATATGGATATCATAGCAAGCATCTAGGTACTTTGTTGCTGCAGCCACTACATCTCCATTATGGTCCCTGATGATCACACCCATTCCCATTCCTCTGTCCACATCAATGGAAGCATCAAAGTTAACCTTTAGGAGCCCTTCAAGGGGGTGCTTTCTAGACCTTATTAATAGGCTTAATCGAACATTGAACGTAATCTTGAGTGTTCAAATTCTAGGCCACATTAAGAGTAAATCAAATGGGATCTCTTTTGTGATGAAAATGAAACTAAACTTTAATGTGTGCAATATGGAGCAAACATTGGTATTGGCGCCGGTTTATTGATCATAAAGGACAAGTTAACCAAGATAATTAATCTTGGTCGAATGCACTAAATTTTACTACAATAAACGCTTATATATCTAATTTTAAAGTATATTTAATTTGCATGGCTGCAGTACTATTCCTGTAAGGGAATTGTATATGTTTATTTTCGTCTGGTTTTCCTGAGGATAGAAGGAAAACTGGGTGTAGCTCAAGACTGAGTAAAATAATATAAAATTGTGGTCTTGTTTTTGTTCATACATTTTCCATCACTTACTTACATATAATTTTTAGACGTACAAGTATTTGAAAATCTAGCTTGTCTTGTGAAAAGTTTGTTACCAATTCCGAAAATATTTGCAAAATCATTTTCAATGTTTTTTAAAGTTTTTTCTAGCACACTAATCAATATTCAATTCCCTTCTAATATCTTCTACTTATTTCAGGACCTTTCTTATTCCCTGCCCATTTCTCTGTGCCCTGCTTGAAGTAGGTTCGGTGTTGAGATAATTATTATATCTTGCGTTTTGCAGCTGTATGCTCCAATTAATTGGTCAATGCTATCGTGTCTGATATTTGGTACCTAATTTGGTTTGAGCTCTTGTAGGTACATCTTCTAATTAGATATAACTTTTAGTTTGAGATAATTTTTAGTTGTCTATTTTACGGAAAAGGAGAAAGTTTTTTCTTCATCTACTTATTCAGGCGGCTGTAAATTAAAAATTTATATTAACATAATTTCCCATTTGACACACTCTACCTAGATGGACTAAAAATAATAATTTTCAAAGAACTAAAAATAAATAAATTTCAATTTAGAAGACTAAAAATAAAGATGATAAAATTTAAGAAATTAAAAATATATTTAACTCATTTTAAATTAACATACCCCTATCCAGTAGGCATATCCGTTCGTAATAATGTAAAAAAAATGTTAAAAATATAATAATAATAATTCACTAAAAAAACACTACGAATAATATAATAATTCAATAAATATAAAAATTAAAATATTAATTAAATATAATAAATATTTTATATAAGCAAAGATATAAATAATAATAATAATAATAATAATAATTATTATTATTATTATTATTATTATTATTATAAATTATTAATTTTTAATATTATTTTCCAAAGAAAAAGCCTAAAAGTAAAGTATAAAGGATGTATTGCTTGGATAGATAGAAAATAAAAAGAAACGAATTTCTTTCTACTTATATTTTTTGGTGAAATTCTACTAACTTAGATGAGTACAAACAAAAGTGAAAATAATAAATATAAATTACATAAAAATATTTTATACTAATTAAAAATTTTAGTTTTTATTCTATTATTTTTTTCTTAATATTAAAATTATTAATTTTTTAAAATTTGTTGGTATAAACATTTATTTATTTTTAAAGAAATTAAAAGAAAATAAAATTGAGATATTGTTTTCCTTATGTCTTATCTTAATTTGAGAAAGCTAGGAGACTATTTCCTGGTAGCCTACAAAAATATTTCTATTTCTAATAAAGTAAACAATTTAATACTTCTGTTTTTTTTTTTCATTTATATTTCAACCCAAATCATCACTTCTTTGCAAGAAGAACAGAAACGATTATTATCACTTCTTTGCAACTGCCATATTAATATTCATATATTTTCATATAGATATTAATATCCGTATAATGATATATATTAACTTTCTTTTTTTTTTTAATTTAAGACTATAGCAAGCAAAAGCATCACCGTAGAGCGAAACATCCCAATCAAGTTGACACCTATACCTAAGACACTATCCATCGTTTGTAGCATGCCAAGATATTATTGAAAAGAAGAAGAAAAATGTGTGTACAAGAAAAGAGTCAAACGTCATCTTGAAAGCAGGATTACAAACAGAAATTGTTAACTAACTAACATCCTGTTTCTACGGAACTCCTCAGATATAAAATTAGGATGATATATCCCACCAAATAAAAGTTCTGCGAAGTAATAGCAAAATTAGCTATTTATTTGTGCAATGACTCTCTTCTCTAAATATATGTCAAGTGACAAACTCCATACCTCTTGTAAGTTGAATACAACCCTTCCAATAGTTACGCAATTGCTATGGGACAATGTGGATGAATTGAAAAGATGCTACCACCATAGAGGAGCCACATTCTAACCAAAGCTTCATCAATCCTCTATTGAAGATTGTCTCAATTGCAATCATGGTTGCATTGATCTCCACATGCAAAGAGAAGGAGATACCTAAATGCTGATCTCCACATCTAATCTCTGAAGATACCACGTACCACACGCAGCAACTCCAGGTTAACCCTTGGCAGCCCCGTTAACGTTAACGTTGCATTTGATTCATCCACAAAAGGGTAGGTGCCAGTTAACTTAAATCATTTTATTAGGTGCTTTGCATACATGACCTACAACTGAAAGCGATTTTAGAATATTAAAGTCAGAAATACTGGTAGCGTTGGCACCATGGTGATAGTTAATGCTAAGGATGCAATCAAGGAGATAGTTAATGCTTTGGATGTGCAATCATTTATCCTAAAATGTGATGTTTCTACCGTGCCAATCCACCAAACAAAAAGCTTAAAAAAAAACAGAAAAGAAAACTAAAGAGTCTATTTATTAGCTCATTCAATTGCCACAATCTTATTATGAACATCCTTACATAGGAGCTAACAACTATTTAGCAGATTTTGATAAACAGTAAAAGAGCAGAGCCACCAAAATGGCCGTTGAGGGAATAGCCGTTGATGCTTCTTCAGCCAACAATGGCTTCAACGGCAAGATAACACTCTCAGTTGTCCTCACATGCATCGTGGCTGCATCCAGTGGTCTAATTTTTGGATATGACCTCGGAATTACAGGTATTTATAAAACAAAATCCTATTAATTTGTTTTTTATTTCCATTTTTTATGTGAAATAATTTTTATTTGGATGCTCTATTTTAGAATTAAATATATATTTCTAGTCTTTTTTTTTTCTTTCAAAATTCACTTTTGATCCATCAAGTTTAAAACTAAACGTTTTTTTTCCTATTTTGAGAAATAAACTCAGTTTCATTCTTCAGACTAATGGCGTTAACAACTAATGTGGCTAATGGATTCACAAGTCATAATGGTTCACCACATGTCATTTTCGTTCCATATGGCTTAATGGTGCCATGTCAGAAGATCAAAAATAGAACTTTTACATTTTAGAGAGACTGTTACATATTTAGAGGAACAAAATTAAATATTTTATGATCTCTAATATCTTTTAAAATTTTGATTTGAGCTTAACCTAGCCCAAAAACTAGTTTTGGCTAATCCATATTTAAGTGTAAATTTAGTTGAACATTTATAAATTTGGTTTTATAGAATTAATTTTGGATAAAATTAACTTTGAAGTGAAATAATTTATATTTGAATGTTTTATTTTAGAGTAAAATATATTTTTATCTTCTCAAATTCTCATAAAATTAATTTTTGTTGGGAGTTGATTAGATGATAGTAGATAGTTGATAGTTTTAAAAAATTATTTTAGAAAGAATGCTATGTCATTGATTTCTTGGATGATCAATTACAACATACCAATTGCCTATTTATAGGCTCAAGTCATCAACCTTTCAATGGTGGTGAATGTTTCTACATTACTTTAGGTCTTTCTAGAGTTTTCATGATAGATTAGTATCATGATAGTTCTAGATTCTTCTATCTTATACATACACTTATAGTTTTAAATTGTTCTACCATATTCATATACATTATAGTTCTAGATTTTTCTACCATATTCATACACACTATAGTTCTAGGATATTCTACCATTTTCATACATATTATATTTAAGAATATTCTAGAAATTTGTAGCAATTTCAACACTCCTCCTTGATACAAATTTCTGTGACTCCAAGCATAGCTCGTAATTCTTCAAATCTTGGTCTCGGCAACGCCTTCGTGAATATGTCTGCAATTTGATCTTCTATTCTGCAGTAGTCGAGTTTGATCTCTTTATTTGCTTCAGCTTCTCTGATAAAGTGATACTTGATTGCTATGTGTTTTGTTCTGCTGTGATGAACTGGATTCTTCGCCATTGCAATTGCTGATTTGTTGTCGCAGTTGATTTTAGTAGGCTCATCTTGTTTTTCTCCCATGTCTTCAAGTATCCTACGAAGCCATATAGCTTGACTCGTTGCTTTAGCAGCTGCCATGTACTCTGCTTCTGCTGTTGATTGTGCTACTGTAGCTTGCTTCTTCGACGCCCAAGAGAACATTCCCGATCCTAGTGAGAAAGCATAATCAAAGGTACTCTTCATGTCATCTGTCGAACCTGCCCAATCACTGTCGGTGTAGCCAAGTAATTCTGAGTTGGTTTCGGTAGTATAGCATATACCAAACTCTTTCGTTCCTTGTAGATACCTCAAAATTCTTTTTCCTGCTCCAAAGTGTATTTGACTTGGGCTTTGCATGAATCTTGATAGAAGACTTGTAGCTTAAATTATGTCAGGCCGTGTAGCTTGAGACTTGATGTAAAGTGTAGGCTCATTCTTGCTCCTCCTGAATCCTCGATCCATGAAATACTGATCGATTCTGCTATACCATGCTCGAGGTGCTTGCTTCAAACCGTAGAGTGCTTTTCTTAGTCTTAACACTTTGTTTTCTTTGCCTTCGGACACGAATCCCTGTGGCTGCTCCACATAGATCTCTTCTTCAAGTACGCCGTTAAGGAAGACAGATTTGACATCTAGTTGATGAATACTCCATCCTTTTTGTGACGCAAGAGCTATTGGAGCTCTTATGGTATCAAGACGAGCTACTGGTGCAAATGTCTCATTGTAGTCAATTTCGGGTTACTGTGAGTAACCCTTAACAACTAGCTTCGCCTTGTGTTTCTGTATGGTGCCATTAGGGTTGAGCTTTGTCTTATAGACCCACTTAACCTCAATGGTATCTTTTCCATGGGGAGGATTTACTAACTCCCATGTGTTGTTTTTATCGATCATCTGTATCTCTTCTTCCATTGCCTTGACCCATACTTCCTGCTTTGACGCTTCTTCAAAGCTTCCAGGTTCAAGTATGGCCAAGTTATAGGTTTCATATATGTCCATCAAAGATCTTACTCGTCTTGAAGTAGACTTTGGTGATGATAGTTCTTGATTTTGTTGTTGTGGTGGAGGTGAAGGTGGTTCACCTGGGTCTTCTTCCTCAGCTTCTTCTTGAGGTAGTTGAGCGGGTATAAGAACGTTCTTCTCCACTTTTTCTTCATCCCAATTCCAAGAAGCGTATTCATTAACTTCAACATCTCGATTGATGACGAGTTTCTTAGTTTGCAAGTTGTAGACACAGTAGCCCTTAGAGATATTGCTATACCCAATGAAGATACCTCGTATAGTCTTGTCTTCAAGCTTGTGCCTCTTCACGTTTGGAATATGAATGTAGCATATATATCCAAAGACCCTTAGGTGCTTTGCTGATGGCTTCTTCCCGTTCCAAGCTTCAGTTGGAGTCTTGTCTTTTATAGACTTAGTTGGCCATCTGTTGAGTATGTAAACAGCAGTGTAGACTGCTTCAGCCCAGAATGTGTTAGGTAGTCCCTTCTCCTTGAGCATCGATCTAGCTATTTCCATAAATGTGCGATTCTTTCTGTCGGACACTCCATTTTGTTGAGGAGAATATGCGACTATAAGTTGTCGCTTAATCTTTCAAACTCACGAAAGGTGTACTCTTTGCCGCGATCACTTCTTAGTACTTTTATCTATTTTCCACTTTGATTTTCAGCAAGGGCCTTGAACTTTTTGAATACTCCAAAGACTTCTGATTTTTCTTTTAGAAAATATGCTCATGTCATTCTAGAGAAGTCATCAATGAAGAGTATGAAGTACCTGTTGTTCTCATGTGATGGCGTCCTCATTGGTCCATAGACGTCCGTATGTATCAGCTCCAATAGATCTTTCGCTCTCTATGCTCCGCTTGTTGAGAAAGGAAATCGGTGTTGCTTACCAAGGAGACATCATTCACACACTTCATTGTTTTCCTTTATGCTTGGAAGATCTCTCATCATGTTTTTCTCATGTAACAACTTCAAGGCATGTGCGTTGAAGTGGTCAAATCTTTGATGTCATAGCCATGAATCATCAACTTGTACCTTCATGGCAATGTTTGTAGCATATTTTAAATTTAGAGGGAAGCTTCTATTGCTCTTATTCATCTTTACTTGGGCTATTTCAGACCTTTTATTTTTGTTGTCTAAGATTTTGCATACACCTCATTCAAAGTGAAGTGTGTAGCCTCTCTCCATCATTTGGCCAATGCTTAGAAGATTTTCTTTTAGGCTGGGAACTAGTAAGACATCATGGATGAGTCGCGTACCTTTATCTGTCTCTACCACGACAGTGCCTTTGCCTTTTGATTCAACCACACTTCCATTTCCCAGTCAAACTTTGACTTTGACAGACTCGTCAATGCTTTTGAAAATAGTTTCATCCTTGGCCATGTGATTGCTACATCCATTATCCAATTACCAGCTTCCTCCCTTTTCTTTTATTGAGTCTTAAGTGGCATAGAACATACATTGTTGTTGATCATGCTCATTTGCGATATTAGCTTAATGGCTATTTTTGTTGCAAAAATTTTTCTCTACATGCCCGAACTTCTTGCAATGGTTGCATTGTGGCATATTACGGAACCAACAATTTTTCTCTGCATGACCTTGCCTTTTGCATATATTGCATGGAGGATTTTTATCTGTTTTGTTCTTAAGGAAATTCCTAGAACCTTCTCTTCTTCTGGAAGTTTCTCCATAATTTTTCTTTCCTCCATTTTCTTTGTTTTGGGACTGAAATTTAAACTTTGACTGGAAGACATTTTCAAGTGTATCTTCTTTATGCATATACAGTCTTTGCTCATATGCTTTAAGAGAGCCCACAAGTTCTGTCTCTGATAGAGTGGACAGATCTTTGGTTTCCTCAACCGTTGGCACGATTGGGTCAAACTTTTGGGGCATAGTAATTAGAATTTTCTCAACAATTTTCTTGTCAAGAATATCTTCCCCAAAAGCTCTCATTTGATTAACTATTTCTTTAACTTTAGAATAGTAATCTTTAACTATCTCAAACTTCTTCATCTTCAATAGTTCAAAATCTCTTCTTATAGATTGAAGTTTAACGGCACGTATCTTAACACTTCCTTGAAACTCCTCCTACAATGTGTTCAACGCTTCTTTGGCAGTCTTAACTCTCATAATTCTTGGGAAAATTGGATCAGTCACTGCTTGTTGCAAGGTGAATAATGCCTTTGAATTTTTCTGTTTATTTTTCTTCAACTCTTTTTCTTGAGATGCATTAAGAGCTGAAGTATCCGCAGGAACGATGAAGCCTTCTTCTACTATGTCCCATAAATCTTGAGATGAAAATATGTTTCCATTTTAACGCGCTAGAAATTATAATTTTCACCATTGAAGATAGGGACAGAAATAGTTGACAATTGAGTAGTGTTATCCATAGCTTAGAAAAAATAAATTTATTGGAGTGGGTTAATAGTACAAAGGAAATTTTTTGAAGTAGTTGGGAGAATTTTGGAATGGTAGGTAGGTAATATAACTATGCCCAATGTATGACCGAACGTAGCTCTGATACCACTGTTGGTGGTTGATTAGATGATAGTAGATAGTTGATAGTTTTAGAGAATTGTTTTAAAAAGAAGGCTATGTCATTGATTTCTTGGATGATCAATTACAACATACCAATTGCCTATTTATAGGCTCAAGTCACCAACCTTTCAATGATGGTGAATGTTTCTACATTACTTTAGGTCTTTCTAGAGTTTTCATGATAGATTAATATCATGATAGTTATAGATTCTTTTATCTTATACATACACTTATAGTTCTAGAACTTTCTACCATATTCATACACATTATAGTTCTAGATTGTTCTACCATATTCATACACACTATAGTTTTAGGATATTCTACCATTTTCATACATATTATATTTAAGAATATTTTAAAAATTTATAGCAATTTTAACAATTTTGATCTCTCAAATTTTAAAGTTTAACTTTTTCATCCTATATTTTGAGAAATAGACTTGTTTTCAGTCTTCAGATTAATGTTGTTCAGTTAACTGATGATGCGATGTGACATCATGTTGGTAATTAGTAATCAGTGATTGTTCGAGCAAAGCAATGTTATGAGCCTGTTCATACGTTTATTGTGAGGTTACTTGTTATTTTGAATGACTGAATTGTTACAATCTTACCTCCAAAAGAAAGATAAACTATAAGAGGAAAAGGGGTTGGGGATTTGCATTTCCAATAACTTTTCTGTGTTTTGGTAATCGCAGCAGTTTTTTTTTTAATCACCTGATTAGCATATTTGGTTTCCTAGTGGGAATTGAAGGTATTTTTTTTTAAGTTTTTGGTCTTTTGAGTTGAGTATGAGATTAATTATTGATTTAATCTTACTTTTCCTCTTTAAAAGTGTACTTTGTAAAGATTTAACTCAGGTCCTTCCACACAAACAAACTTAATGTACAAACAAACTTAATGAATATTATTAATTGATAATTAATTTTTACTGAAAAAACCTATTTGACTATCTTTAATAAGATTTTGCTCCTAATTATATTTTTTTATTTATAAAACTCAAATTCAAAATCTAAGAGACTAAATATAATATAATTGGGAGCAATGATTTGTTGTTCCTTGTACTTTAATTGAATATGTATTGTTGTTGCATTAATTTGCCTTGTAATTCTTACATTAACATTGTAATTATACAATGATGATTCCAACAACAACTACCATATAAAATCACGTTATTACGTCTTTTGGGTTATAACGTGGTTAGTTTTGTTAGTTAGTCTGCATTTCAATTAAGTCAATGATTTTTACAAATATGTTCAGAAACTAAAGTTCGGCTCCACCTAATATAGTTCTTTTTATTGAATTTAACTTACAATAAAATATTTCTGATATTGCAAGGAGTGTATGAAATCCTGCATCTGGATGTGCAGTTAGTATGTAATAATTAATAATAACAAGGTCCCGCTTTCTGTTATGAGTCACTGATGTAATTATTGCAATTAATTTTATTGAAGCAATTAAACAAATGTTATCACTTATTTTTTGTAAAAAAACTGTTTCAAAAAAGGTTGTTTTTTTTAATGAAAATGTGGATATGCAATTTCAGGAGGTGTCACTACGATGAAACCATTTCTTGAAAAATTCTTCCCAACAGTATTGAAAAATGCTACTAGCGCGAAAACAAACATGTATTGTGTGTATGACGATCAGTTGTTGACATTATTTACGTCCTCCCTTTTTCTCGCGGGGCTTTTTTCATCTCTCTTGGCCAGCCACGTCACGATGGCGTTGGGTCGGAGAAACACCATGATCTTCGGTGGCTGCATCTTTTTTGCGGGTGGTGCCATTAATGCTGCGGCGGAAAATATTGCTATGCTCATCTTGGGTCGTATCTTGCTTGGCATTGGGGTTGGTTTCACTAATCAAGTAAGAAATTAATTCCATCTATAAATTATACTATATGTTAGTAATTTTAATTTTCATTCACCACTTGCTCACTTGATCCATGTTTAAACATCTATCAGCAAGTTATAATACTAGTTATTTATTTATAAACATTATTACTTATTAGTATATATATTAGTAATAGTATTGTTTGTATTTATAAACATTATCTATACTTCTTTTTACCCAAACAAAACGGATACCAAAGGTTTTTTTTTTGTTTTGTTTTTTACTGTAGGATACCATAGTTAGGAACTTATAAAGGAGTGCAGAAAAAAAATACAATAGGTGCAAGTGTGTAACTGTATTATAATAAATTTGTATATTTTTTCTTTTTAAAAAAGGAGATAAAAGAGCCAAAAAGAAAAAGAGTCAAGTGTCACTTTTGTTCCTAATATTACATGTTAAAATGTCATTTAAATTTCTCAAAGTGTCACTTATTTATCACTTTAGTCTAGTTAATTTTTTTTTAAAAGTTAATATTTGTGTTTATATGATACTTTATCCATCAACGTCACAGTTGACATGCACATAGTTGACAATCTAGTACAAACATGATAGTTGATAGTGAACATGTGGATGATAGGTGATCACAATCCAATTATTTTAATTATTGTCAAGTGTATCGTCGATTTTTCTTGTATTAATTATTTTAAATTAACATATATCCCTGAATTAAATGAGGTTATAATGAGAAACAATTTTGATGTGGTGTCTAAATGAACACAGGCGACGCCGGTATACCTGTCTGAAATGGCCCCAGCCAAATGGCGAGGTGCGTTCAACACGGGCTTCCAATTGTTCAACAACATGGGTGTGGTGGCGGCCAATTGCATAAACTTTGGCACTGCACCGCACCCATGGGGGTGGCGCATGTCCCTTGGCCTCGCCACGGTCCCCGCAGCTATCATGACAATCGGTGCCTTGCTAATACCCGACAGTCCAAGTAGCTTAGTCGAGCGCAACCACATCAACCAAGCCAGAAACGCCTTGCGCAAAGTGCGGGGCCCCACTGCTGACGTTGAATCCGAATTGCAATACATGATCCAATCGTCGCAGGTTTCAAAAGACATGGAACGAGAAAGTTTTGTGGCCATTTTTGAGCGCCGGTATCGGCCTCAGTTGGTGATGGCGCTTGCGATTCCCTTGTCTCAGCAACTTTCGGGAATCAGCATTGTCGCGTTTTATGCGCCAAACCTGTTTCAGTCAGTGGTAATTGGCAATAACTCGGCGTTGCTTTCGGCTGTTGTACTAGGACTCGTCAACCTTGGTTCCACTCTTGTCTCAACTGTTGTTGTTGATCGACTTGGTCGAAGGGTCTTGTTCATAGTGGGTGGCATTCAAATGCTTGTTTGCATGGTAATTCAATTATTTAATTAAGCTTTTATTTTTTATTTTTTCTAAATACTCGTCCATATATTTATATAACTAGAGTTGAGAGTTGAGATTACTAAGCACGTTCATTTAAGTTTTTTTTTAAAAAAATTATTTAGAAAAGTAATTATTTTAAAAAAATGCTAAAATCACTTTTTTAAATACACATAATTAATATTAGAAAGGAAAAAAAAAATAACACTCTATTTTCTTAGGAATATTGCTAACAATACACTTTCTCACAAACACTCTTAAAGGCATTCCTTTTGGTAGAGGCACACTCTTATAGTCTAATATAATCCTTTTAATACACCCTTAATTATTGGTAAAAATTAATTACAAATTATAAAATTACAAAAGAAATTCATTAAGGAAGAAGTGATAGAAACTCATTAAATTTTATGATTACCAATAAATTTTAATCAATAAAATTATGTGTTGTTAGTATTTTTCTTAAAGTATATTTGACAAGATATTTTAATTATTTTTAATTTTTTCTATTACTTAGAAAATTTGTTTAATTATTTGATAAATAAACTCATTTTACTAGTTTTTAGTATTTTTTGAGAGATTACTTAAAAGTACCATTTTTAAAACTAACTTTTAATTTCTAGCTTTTTTATATAATTTTTTTTTGTCCTTTAACTTTTATTAGATTTCCTTTTTAACCTTTTGAAACTTTATTATTTTTATCATTTTCTTACATTTGATACAGTTTTTCATTTTTACTTTTTTATTATATATGATATTATATATAATAAGTTTATGTAGTTTTTTTATATTTTATATTAAAATTAATTTAATACTAAAATTATAAAATCCTATAAAAATATATTTTTATGAAAAAAATCAAATTTATATATATATTCTTTTTAGTTCCTTAGTTTATCTCAACAGTACCCAAACTAAATATTCATGATAGCTTGAACTATATAGTAATTTCTCTGTTACAAGTGGGATTACTTATTACCATATATTTGGCCTTATTAATCAAGGTTAAAATTGATTGTATCAGTTATGTACTAATTATATATTTGATCATTGTGAAGATTTCGGCGGCTGTTGTGCTGGCAATGGGGAGTGGTGTTAATGGTACAGAGCAAATTTCAAAGGGCAACGCCATTGCTGTGTTGGTGCTATTGTGCTTCTACACAGCAGGATTTGCTTGGTCGTGGGGCCCTCTTTGCTGGCTAATTCCAAGTGAGATTTTCCCCATGAAGATTAGATCCACTGGACAAAGCATAGCCATTGCTGTGCAGTTCTTGGCAACATTTGTTTTATCTCAGACATTCTTGACAATGCTATGCCACTTTAAGTTTGGAGCTTTTCTCTTCTACGCGGGTTGGCTTGCACTCAGCACTATCTTTGTTATACTGTTCTTGCCCGAGACCAGAGGAATTTCTTTGGATTCAATGTATGCAATATGGGGCAAACACTGGTATTGGCGCCGGTTTGTTGTTGAAGGTTGACAAGTTATATAACCAAGATATTAAATCTTTCAATGAATTAGTAGTACATGTATATAGGGTAACGGTTTTGTTTGTAAGCATGAAAAGAAAATTATTTGCATCTTCCTTTATTATGTCTATATGAATTCTATCGATTCAAGAAATTCTGCTACGATAAACGCTTATCTAATTGTAAATTAAAGTGTAAAGTATGTATTAATATTGCATGGCTGGACTATTCCAGTCAGGGAATTGCATGTCTATTTTGTATGTGCAGGCCGGGCTACGTAAATTTTATGATTTTAAATTATCTTAATATGTTTAAGTTTGCACTTTTGAATAAGATGTTAATACATATGCAATGTATTTACAATATTTCTATTAAGTATTGACATTCATCTTATGAATACATTGTATAAGTTTAATTTGTATCATGAACATATATCCTCTTCATCCTATAAGTTTAATATGGTCTTAATTATACTATATTATTATTGAAAGGTCTTAAAAATTAACACCAAATATACTAGCTAAATTAATGGCAGTTGAAATTTCATTTGATATCATGGATTTTATTTTTGTTTAAAATCTTCAACTTGGAAGATGGTTGTTATATATATAATTGAAATCATATATATCAAGAAAGATCGAGATTGTGCAAAGAGAGAGTAAAAGAAACAAAACAAAAACACTTGGGGTGCTGACACTGTTTCTAACTATGCAGCGCAATGTCCACCATAATTATCGTTGGTCGGCCATTTCAACTTTTCAGCCATTTACTGCGGTCATGTGTTATTTAACCTCAATTCATTAAATGGTTGGATGATAAAGCACAGAAGAAAGGAAGTAAGAAAGCATGTCTCCATAATGGCCTAAACTTTTTCTTTTTCTTTAGTTTAGACATGATGCTAATCTAGCCTGGCCCGGGGAAATTGCTTTCTGCACCTTCGGATTAACTTCTTCCATCCTATTTCTGAATGTAATTTATATTATGGATTAGTCATTTTAAAAAATTTACATATCAAATTACATTTCGAAAAGACTAATTCAAAATGTAAAATTACATTCTGAAATGTGATTTCCATAAGGATAAAAAGGTGCAAGAAGCAATTGCCCCTATGGGATCTTCAAGGCCTATTAAATCTAGTGCAAGCTGGTGAAGACGATGGCCTGGTACTAGTTTTGGGCATGGTGACGGTTTGGATTCCTAGAAAGGTAATTTTACATGTTATAAGGTGAATCAATAGAATAAAAATAAATGAAAAATGTGTATTGTGTACATGATGAATGTGTGAAATTTATTTTTATGCTCAAATGTACAGAGCTGTTAATTGTGGCCAGCTCATTAGATAGGCCCATTATAAGCTAACATAAATTGAAGTTGGTCTGACCTGGGCCAAGCCAATCTATTGGTGGCCTCAAATTTTGTTACTCCAGCTCTCTGGTAATTCTTTAACACACCCCACATTTTGCTTGGTGCACCTCATAACTTTAAAATATTCTCCTTTTCCCCTTCTTTCTCCTCTCTCACACCGCCTTTGTCAATTGCTCCGACCACCACCACTCACCTCAAAACCATTGCAAGCCAAGATTGTGTGATCCTTTCGCGACCACTCCTCCCCAGATCCATGCCCTCTGCCATGTGCGTGACCACTCATGTCAACTTCACTACAAACCAAAACACCTCTACATATATTGTGGATTGAGCAATCTATAATACATTTTTTGGTAGTACAGATTCAGCAATTTGTAATATATATAAAAAAATATATTACATATTGGTCAATTCGTAATGCAAATACAATATAGATTGAGCAATCTGTAATGTATATTTTTTGTATTTATGGATTGCTTGCCACCCTAACAGAAAAATCATTCCACCAAAGACTATTTTTTACTCTGACACTGTTGCGCATTGTTGTCCTCTCCAAATTTGCTTGTGTGATTTTGGTGCCTCTGCGTTTTACAAGCTAGGTTATGTTGATCTATGTTGGGATTTGTTTCCCCCTCTATTGGATGAGGTTGTGGTCGTTGGGAACCATACTAGAGGTTCAATGATTGTTGACAACAATGAGTGGAAGGATTTGCGACATTGGAGGTGCAATGGTGGAGTCATGACGTCGGAGCCATAACGAAGGAGATTTGGTTGCAAGATTTGGAGATTTTAATGAGATCTAAGTATTTGAACGAGGTGTGATGGTGGGGTCATGACGTAGAAGCCGTGACGTCGAAAGTGCAATGAAACCAAGGAAGGTGGAAGCATCGGGTGGTGGTGTTTTGAGAAGAAGGGTAAAAAGGAGATTTAAGGAAAATTGGAGGTGCACCAAGAAAAATGGGATGTCTTGAAGAATTGCCCCAGCTCAGCCTTTGGTAAGATGTAGACCAAATGGGCCAGCCCATTAGCTGATCACTTTTTTAAAATATAAATTAAAAATATTAAAATAAATTAAATTTATAAAATATTTTTTAATCACTATAAACTAAAAAAATGTAGATTGTCAAATGTTTTGAGGCTAAGCCTCGATCAATTTTCCCACACTTGGCCTCAAATTGAAAACAATTAAAGGAACTTCCTCGTTGGCTCCAAGCTAAGGTTATGTTTGATAAATGAACTTCCTCAAATTGAAAGATTTTAATTTATAAGTTATAAGTTAGAAGTTAAAAAGTTAGAAGCTTATAAGCTAGTAAATTTATTTAGAAACATTTGATAAGACTAATTAAAAAATTAATTGATAAATGTCCGTAAAAATAACATATTTAATATTTTTAATATTTTAATTTTATTTCTAATAACTTATTATCTTAAAGTAGGATAATAATTTTTTAATTTTTGTATTATAAAAGATGGTAAAATTAATTAATTTCATTTGTTTTTGGAAAATTAAAATTAAATGAAATAAAATTTATTAGAATTATATTTGTTAAAATATTTTTTAAAGCATTTAAATATTTTATTAATAATATTATTTCAAAACAAAAAATAAAAAAGTATTTTTTCTTCACTTCTTAATTATTAACTTTCTTTATTTGCACACTTTGATATGTAAGTCTCTTACTTGCATTTCTATGAAACATGATACAAAACATATCTTCAAATTATGATTGGTAAAATTTAATCTCTTTTTGTTGGATTTTCGCTGCTACATAATCAAGCACATATAATTTTGATTTTTTTCAACTTTGGTTTAGTAACAAAATATTTTAACTATAAATCACAATAAAATTTTCTATTATTCATTAAAATAAATACATCAAAGAAACTAATAAAAAAGTAGATTTTCAAGTTGCATAGTAACATAAAAATAGATACCAGGATCTTTTCGGACAAGCAACAAAAAAAAAAATAAGAGTGCTTTTAAATTGAATAAAATGATAAAATAAAATTTCAAATTAATTAGTAAGAATAAAATTGAGAAGAAAAAAAAAACTAATAACTTATAAGTTAACTTATTTTTTATAATTATTTCAAATAGTTTATCAAAATAAACTACTTAAAATATCTTATAAAAAATAATTTTGTATACTAAACAAGTTTATTTTGATAAAAAAAAAAAAACTTATAAACTAGTCAAAGAAGCTTATAAGTTCCTCAAAACTCTCACCAACCATAGTCTAAACCTCAACTTTTCTCAGGCTTAGCCTAAAAAATGGCAACAAACAAAGGAGATTTTTCCTTCTTTGGGCACTCAAAACTTGCTTCCCACCAACAAGGTATTGCTTGATCTTCCAAAATATTTTATTCTTCTTGTTTTCCTTCAATAAAACATTGAAAAACTAAAAATATTCTTATTGGATTAAAACACTAAACATACATCTAAGACATGTAAATATATAAGACATTTATCAACAATTCATGACACATTAGATCATAAGTTTGCAAACTTGACAACCCTGGTTTGTTATCTCATCGTTAGTACACATCTCAACACTTCAAGTGAACTATCTTAGCTGTTGAAATCACAAGTGATACATTTCTAAGAAGGAACAAAAACATGTTTTAAATTTGGGAGAAAATTGCCTTCATTATTTTTAAGGACTGAATACATGACATATTAAACCCTAAAATCTACTAAAATAAAAAAAAACAATAGAAGATGAAATATCAAAATTTGAATTTTATGAGAATTAAAACTGAAAGTTAAATGAGAATTTTAGAGACTAAATACTTTTTTAAAATGACAAACAACACTACCACATAATAATCATATGATTGTCATATCTTACTAGTAGTTTATGTCATTGTCATCGTTTACAAGTTTGTTATTGATGATAACATAGATTAAAACTATAGATGAAATTTTTTAAAAGAAATATGGCTGATCAATATATTTTTGAAGGATTAAAAGTGGGGAAAAAAAACATAAAATGGAGAGACGAAATTGATACTTAATTAAGCCAAAATTAAAAAAAATATTGATACTTAATTAAGCCAAAAATCAAAAGGTAACAAAGGAATTTTTACATAAACAGATAGTTAACTACTACTCTTAACTTATGGAACCACCTAAATTCTCGTATATAACTCACAGTGTGGTCTTTTAAACCAGACTCTAGTATATAGGCCCCCATCATCTTCCCAGGTAGGTAATCTGCAAAGAAAGAGTGGGACCCCGAATGGGTTTTCTTCTGTCTTCATGATCATCCTGCACTAAATGGGATCTAAAATCCATCAATCGAAAAGTTTTTTTTTTTTTATAATCGAACAACACCAAAGCTTTAGTCATTCATGCATTCTGTTGTTCTTCAGTGTGGTCCCGTCTCCACGTACTCTTCCCATGCCATAAAAACCGTCCATCACAATTCACATATCAGAGACCACACGTTGATGAGTGTACAGTGCAAACAAAATTAACTATCTTATATATATTTGTAAAATAAGACACAACTAGAATGGGGTTGTTAGGTTGTTTTAGCTTATTATAGACCAAAGTGAGTGCAATGGTAAGGTATACGATCAATGACGGGGTGTACCTGCAAACCAATTACTATAATTATTGGTCCCTATCACATTCGTAAGTAAGTTTTTGATATCTTAAATTAGTGTGCCAGTCAGTGAGATTCAAGTTATCGTTCAACTGATCACACATACACCATAATACATGCAGATGATCATACAAATTTAAGGCTCAAAACTTTTAATATGAATGAAGGCTTAGTTACGTATATACAGGCTAGCTTTTACATAATTAAATTGATAAAGTGAACTAAGAACTGTTGTACAAAGTTGTAGACTATCAAAGGTTGATAGTATTAATTCTTCACTTTAATTGATCTTATATTTGACATTTTTATTATAATATGTTTATTTTTTTAAAGAGAAAATATTAATATTTCTATCAATGGGGTTAGCTCATCAGGTTGAGTAATTTAGATAGGTAAGTTATTATAAATTTTTTGTTATCTATCTCTCATTTTTACGAATAAATAAAAAGAGAGAAAATATATATTTATGAGGTGTTCCTTTTCAGATGAAATTTGAAGAGGAATTAACGAGATTGTTTCATTTCATGACGTGTCACAAAGCATCAATATAAGTTATTAACAATTTAAAATGATACTTCCAAGCAATCTATTGATAAAAAAATTATTTGCTGATGTGAATTTTGTTTAGGGAGTATATGAATATTTTTGAAATTGATAATATGAATATTTGAATCTAAAATTTTTTGAGTATGGACGGCAAAGCCAAGAGGATAGGGTTATATCCGGAGTTAATACAATGGTGGCCTAACTGTTTCTTACCATTACTATATTGATATTGATTTTATTCTAATGAACGCTATTAATATTCATAAAACGATAGGAACCTACCTCCACTTTCCAAATTTTATTACAAGAGTCTGCTTTGCAGGTAGTAGGCTCTGCTACCATTATTTCCTTATTATATGTGTGCCATCATAGAATTAATGCATTACCTTACAGACAAGTATACGTAATAATAATAATAATAATAATAATAATAATAATAATAATAATAATAATAATAATAATAATAATAATAATAATATAAAATTGATTATATTATTTGATGAGTTTAATTATGTTAACGAATACTTATAAAATATTAAATTCATAAAATAATGTGACAATGTATCATTTTTTATCATAACAAAAAAATAACGTGTCTTTAAACTAATTTATTAAGGCTTTAAAACCCAAAGATATTTTTTCGTTCAAAAGTTTAATATATTACGTAAAGTTTAAACTTTTTATCTTAGTTTTTTATTCATCAGCAAGTGATATTCGTTAGCATGATCTCAACTTTCTTGTTTAAAATAAGATCGATAGCTTAAAAGCTTAATAACAATAAATAGAATTAATGAAAACAGGTTTCCGTCACTATATACCAAGAAAACAGGTTCCCTTCACTTCACACGTGACATAACATAACGCTAATTGTAAATTTCCTTCATGTCCTGTCCTCTCGCATTGAAGTTTGAAGATTCATATATGTATAAAATTTCATCCATATATATATATATATATATATATATATATATATATATATATATATATATACTAATAGTTATATCAAACGCAGTGTAGAATTAAGTGCTTCTTTCTGAAATGTGGTACACTGGTAGATGTATGCTAAGGTAGATTCTGAAATTTCTGACAGTTTTCTAAAATGCGAGAAGTGAATGAAACTGGGAAGACATAAATGAAAGGAACGCAAGGTGGGTTGGGGACATTTAACAGAGGAAAAACCCTACTGCTGGTGGAGAGAGTGATGACGAAGAAAGGTGACCAAGAAGGCAAGGGTTGTTTCAAGTTGGTCACTGTTCAAGGTCTGCATTTATGTGAATTCAAAGTGGTTTTAATGACTTGTTTGAGATTGAACATTGCAACCCTGTCCCTTTCTCAACGCCTTTAATGGCCCGGTAGGTAGGACCTCTTTTTTCCTTTGGTTTTAATTTGATCGGTTTCTTCGTTTCCAATTTTATCATGTTCACTATTTCAAATGTGTTCTTGTTCAATGCAATAAAGAGAAGGAGAAAAATAAAAAAGCAAGATAGAAAAAAACGAAAAATAAAAGTAGAAGAGAAATACAATAGAAAAAAATCAATGAGTAATTTAGATGGAAATATAAAATTTTACCCTCTCAATCTTATGACCCGTGAGTCTTTACATGCTCTTGAAAGCCTCTTTTTGTTTTAGCTTTTGAGACTTTTGATTGTATGTCGATCGATCATAATCAGTCATCGATCGAACATGACTCGGTTGTGGATCGAGCCTTCGGGGGGTAAGGGTTGGTCAAGACTTTAACGCTATCTGAAGGTCAAGTTGCATGCATGTTATAGGTACAATTGCCTAAGGGATGTATTCCGAAATCTCAGGCAATGACTCACAGGAAGATCGCATGCAACAACCCTAAGCACGAGGGGATATAATTCGAAATTGAACCTAGAAGG
Organism: Glycine max; assembly: GCF_000004515.6. Classification (NCBI taxonomy): domain Eukaryota; kingdom Viridiplantae; phylum Streptophyta; class Magnoliopsida; order Fabales; family Fabaceae; genus Glycine; species Glycine max. Next base: position 19,354,509 of record NC_038249.2, read on the forward strand.
CAATAGGCTACACATACACACTTGAATGTTTTTGGTTAAGTCTCTCGAATCTTAGGAAAAATCTATATATGAACAAAAATAAAGTAGAAAAAATTTCCAGTTTATTTTTCTTTGTAGGGACTACATATATATGCCTTATGAAAAACAATCTTGTTTAAATAATAAAATAAGAGCAGCATTATATATCAACAATAAAACAATCTCTTAGAGTATTTTAAGATAGTTGTATGGAGTACTCATGGTTTAATAAAATTAATTATAAAGTTTTATTCTTTTTATCTCATTATAATTATCATTTTATAAAAAAATAAAAATTTTATAAAATTAATTTTATTATTTTTTAGCTTATATTATTAATATTATAAGAATATAAATAAAAAATAATAATTAATATTATATTAAAATTAAAATAATAATTATTTTGGTATAAATTTTTTTTCTTACCCAACAATTATTACCGGACAAAGGATATACAGTAGACTTATTCAAAAGAAAAAAGTGCTTAATTTTTTGACATGTCCATCTTTTATTGCCGTTTTCTAAGCTATTTTCAATTCTTGTCTTTCAGTCCTGCTTCTTTAATTAGCTTGCTATTAATTATGTCCTTCCATTCGATCGGTTATCTTGACTCCTGCAACCTTTTAGTAAGATCACTCACGATTGTTAAGGACACCGAGAAAAAGGAAAAGCAATGATGAGAAAATTAAACGTAGGGATTTTTATTCACTTGCAGTATGAATAACGAATATCTTTGTGACAAGCAACAAGCTTCTTCGATTTAAAAAAAAAAAAAAAAGTAACTAGCTACATGGTGTTAATTTGGCGATCCATTTGGGCCGCTCCTCAAATTTATTTAATATATTGGTGACTAAATTATAAATAAATGTCAACCGCAAAACACATTTTATATGTTTTGGCTTATATTGCCCAACAACTAATTTTTAATCTTTTATTCTAAAAAGAATAATGACTTGAATATCTTACTGAATTATAAAATGGATTTTATATTCTTGAATAATAAGATATAATCACGTTACAGAGGAAAAAATATGTAATTTTTATAATAGAAGAATTAACATGATTAGTTATATGATCGATAAACTATTTTTAATTATAAAACAATGTATATATTTTTTAACATAATTTTAGCAAAAAAAATATTTTTAAACATAATCATATCTTATTATTTATTTAAAAACAAAAAGAGGGGTTCCAAATCCTTATAAAATTAATTGGAAGAGAAAATAGAAAGAATTTTGTTCATGTGAATTTTTATTACAAGCTAGGATTATTTATCATGGGAAACACAACTGTATGGTCTACGATAATGAGATCAGAGTAGTTTTAATAGTTTATATTAAATTGCATGCATATATGGATAATCTCGACTAGAATATGACACGTTACATTAGATTTCATGCCATACCATGCGATCAACCATTATTGTATGTTCAACCATGCACGTACAACCCTACATTTGTCTCGTTGTCGTCTTTTGCATGATTCAGTTGCATATAACGACGATTGCATAATTGTTTTGCTGTTTCAGAGAGACAAATGCATAAAAGCAAAATTGTCAATATCTTGAGTTAAAGTGGGCATGTATCTATGAGCATGAAATGCAGCTGCAGGAATCAGGGGAGGAGAAGGGGAGTGGTTGTTCAAAACATTTATTTGGGAGAGAGAAGGAACAATTAATAAATTTTTTGCCTTCATTATTTTTTTGGGGGGGTGACTCATAGGACTTGGTTGATTTAATGGTGATCGAGGGAGTTGGGAGCCTTTACTTCTAATGGGTTATAAATAGCATATGTCATCCATGGATGTGGATCAGTTCGTTTTAATGGCTGAAAAGGGTGTTGATGGCTTTCAAGGTTTTAGAATGAGTAAATTCCTATAATTCGTATCTAAACTTTTTATAACAAATGTTAATTAACCAATATCTTATTAATTTATTTTGTAGGAGATTATAAATATCAAATAATCTTGGTTTGAGCCGATTAAAATTATTATGAACATTGATGTATTTTGAATATCTAATGTAATTATACATTAAAAAAATTGAACTCGAATTTGAGACCATTGTTCTGCAAATTAACTTGAATTTTAACATAAATACTTTTTATTATTGATTCTTTAATCAAGCAACATACAAAATTTTATACTTATGTATCTTGAGAATATGAAAAAAAAATTAAAAAAAAATATTATGATCTCTAATTAATAATTACCACAAAAATCACTACCAAAAAATTTAATGACTACAATTATTAATTATAATAGTAGAGAGTAATTTATTGCTTAAGTATAAATATGTCACCACAAACATGTTGTTATTTTAATAAAATTCTGAGTTTTTTATACAATCTTTTTTGGAGTTTTGGTTGTTTTTTTTTTCTTCTTAATGAACTAATTGGGGAAGTTGGAGTTATTATCCACATTAAAGAACCATTGTCATCAGAGACCTTCCCTTCAACTGTATAGACTCCCAACATTTATGACCCGTGTCATTCATCTCCTCCTCCCCCTTTGCCACCGACTTTCATAATCATAAGTACCAAATTAATTTATAACATGTCATGTCTCGGAGAAGCATAATTAATTTAATTTACACTAAGATTAGTGTTGTTGTTTTATTTTGTTGGTGCTACATATACTATATATAGTCAGTGGTGCTGTAAAAGACAAGCAAGGAAAGTATAGGAATTTAATTGGACTCACATTTTAGTAGGTAACTAATTAAAGAATCAATAATAATCTATTTTTTAAAATTAAATATCACGTTAAAGATATATTAAAATTATAATTTATCATATATAATATTTTCTAACAAAAGACTTATATTTTAAATTTCTTAATCAGTATCTTTAATGCATGCTGATTGATATTTTTGCCTTTGACTTCTTACGCATGATAAAATTTCCCACATAATAGTAATAATCTATCAAAACTTTGATGTGTAGTCGTGGAGTTACGTGTGTCAAAGGTCTTTACAAGCTGAAATCATGATTCACACCCCCAACTCTTCGCAAGAGTACTTTAGAAGCAGAAGCAGAAAAATGTGCATGAAACCCATTTTTTCCTACGCAAGAATGAGGTAATACTAGTAAAACCGAACTCCTAACGTTTTGATCAATAATAAATAACTTTTATTACTTAAGATGTGAAAATGTGTACTATGAAAGGGTAGCCAAGTTGGAAAGCATGTCACAGTTCACTCGTACATAGGTAAAGACCACCAATTTTGACACTTCCACCTCCCAAGTTCTGCCACCTACTATATAACCACCTCAAACTCATTACACATTTCGCTCACTCTCTTCAATATTGAAAGCTAGCTATGGTTTCCTTTCACAAAGCTTTGGCCGAGACCCCAATAGCAGAAGTTCCATCAGAATTAGAAGCTCCACCAAGGAAGAGAAAGTGGGAAGACGAGACACTCACAGAAGAATTCTTCAAGCATGATCCAACAGATGAGAAGAGAAAATCCATCTTTGGTATAGAGCTACATCTAGAGACACCATTGCCTTCACATAAATTGCAACAATACCTCACTATTCAGGTATAATATATAATAATATTTTGTCTTTTTTTTTTTTTTGATAGACATATAATAATAATAATATGTTGTCAAACTTTATACAAGGTATCTGGTTATCTTTTTGTTGAACTCGGGTCCATGTCTTAGTCAAGAGTTAAAACACTAGTTCTTCAAGATATTGAGATTCATTTAAGATAATTTCTTTCAACAGATGCTTCATACATATGGGCCTGAGGGTGAAACCTCTGATTACATGTTTAGGAAATATGATTATGTGCCAATTATATCTCACTATATGTCGATAGGAATTTATCTAGTTTTGTATTCTTAGTTTGGTTTTCATGAGTTAATCTAATGTTTCAATATTTTTATGCAGTCAGGGCAGATACACTTGTGCAACACAGGAGACTTATTGGAGAGAAACTCTTACACTGAAGCACCATCACTTGGCCAAAGGAGCCTAGACCTTGAGCTGTCACTGAAGAAAAAGGAAGATGGTTATGACATAAATGAGAAGAAGAATTATGGTTCTAGTGGGAGTGCGTTTGGTGAACGTGATTTGTTTTTGGTTGAATCAAGCAAGTCCAAAAAGGATGATTCGTGTGTTTTAACTCGACCTGCACCATCGTGGCTATCATCAGAGGGAGATGATCACAAAGAGATGATTGCAACGGTTTGTATGAGGTGCCACATGTTGGTAATGTTGTGCAAGTCTTCCCCTGCTTGTCCTAATTGCAAATTCATGCACCCACCAGGTCAGAACCCTTCAAAATTCTTGAAGAGGAAGAAGGTTCAGCCTCTCTTGTGCTAATTAACTAGGAATGAACGTGGTACTGATACACGGGTTTAATTGAGAATTCTTAGCTGTAATTGTCCAAGGCTTGTATTATCTTTTAATTCCCCCTTGAATATATTGTCAGAGTTTCTTTATAGTTTAGCTATGTGTTAAAAATTAGGGGTAGTGGTGTTTAACCTACCTCTACGTAGTGGTAAATTTAACTTTTAGGATGAGTAATGGGTGATTTGATAAGAAACTAACCTAATGTTATCATAATCATATCTATGTACATATATATAAGAGTGTTTGTTGATCATCTTAAATCTATGTATGCTGTTGCGTATAAAATAGTAGAATTTAGCTAGGTTCTTTTAGGATTTGAAATTAAGCAAGATCATTTTCAATGAAGGGCTCTTAGATCTCACAACAGCATGGTTCTTCAAGTTGTAACAAATGTTTTCTATGTATTGTCATTTTATTTTGCAGTAACGAGAACAGATTATTTTCGACATGTTTGCATGGTGACTTGTTTTCAATCACGGAAACTATTTTTGCATTCATGTGCTAAATTAAGTTACTAGTTATTTCCATTGTCCTCACTCTCCATATGTGTGATGACAGTTAGTCAGTGGAAAAGTTAGATACTGAATTTCTAGCTTCTTGTTTTTCTAGAGGGACGTATATATAGTGGTACATAAGAATTCTTTTTGTTCTGTGTGTCCAATGATAGAATAGAAGATAATTGAATACCATGTAAAATAAGGACATTATTTGAATATCACTGAAATGAGAGATCCTGCAAGAAAAAGTTTAAGAAAAATGTGACATGGACACCCATTAATTATGCTATTTAACACCTAGAGGAGGAGAAAGAGAAAAAAATATATGTATCATACTATCATATTATTTATGATGTTATAGGAAAAAAAATAGAAAAATAAAATATAACAAGAAAGATAAAGAGAAATAAAAAATATTAAAAAAAATATTTCAAATAATAATGTGTTTGTATGTATCCATCAAGGACGGTCTAGAGGAGGATGAGCAAAGGCTCCAGTCTCCCTTCCCCCCTCCTCTCTCTTGAAATTTTTTAACTATATACATATATCTTTTTAAGTTAATTAATATAAAATTATATTATGTTATTATTATAATAATAATTAATATTAATTAGTATAAAATTATATAAAATTAATTGTATTTGTTATTTTATTGTAATGATTAAAGTAATAATTATTGTAAAAGTGTATAAAATTAATTGTGTGTTTATTGTTATTCTAATAATAATTAAGGTTATCATCATTTAGTATAAAAATTAGTTTTAATTTTATTTGTAAAAATAATAATTGTTTTAAAATAATTATTTATTAAAAGTTAGACATTTAAAAAACTATAAAGAAAAAAAAACCAACCCCCTTTGGATCCATCACTACTGATCTTGTACCAAACTTTTGTTTTTTCTTCTTATATCTCTTTGTTTTATAAAAAAAAATACAAACATTACATACAAACACTTCCTACATTTCCATAACTATTGATATTTTAGTTTTTTATATATTTTATTTTCAGCTTATCTCGAGTAAAAATGAGGTCATACATCCCATTCTACAATTAAGAGATCGTATCAACCTTCCTAAACAATATAAAACAATTATTTCAACTATTTAGGTTGTTTAACTTATTTTTACTTAGAGTAATTTAGATAATCCCATTTAATGACTACCATAAGTAATTATTAACAAGTAATAAGATATATCTCCAATCCTTTCTTAATTTATTAAAACCAATAAAAATAATTAAATTAATTTTAATTACTCAAAAATTTAAATTTTATTTCAAAGATACTCATAAAATTAAATGGCTGAAGTAATAGTTAAATTTAAAGACATTACTTGTAGTTTAAGAGATGATTATTTTGGAGGAGTCCATATATTGTTAATAACTCAATAAATATATCCACTTTCATAAGTTAATATTACATTAATAGACTTCACTATAAATTAAAGATATTAAAAAATTTGATAATTAATACATTTAAAAATAGTAATATTTTTCTTATACTTAGAAAAAATACTTTCATTTGTTTTATTGTATAAAAGATAAAAATAAAATAATGCATTAAATAAGCACATGTTAATCCAAATTATTATAATGATATTTTGCGTTCAGTAAATATTTGTTAATTCATGTGTATTAATATATTAAACATGAATCATTATGAGAAGGAGAGGTAGTACAATTTATCATGTGTCTATATAAATACCATAGAAAGTGCAAAATTAAGATCCTACAAAATTCGCGTAACTGGAAAATGTTGAGAGACATTATGGCCGTCCTTTCGTCTAAAATTAGATAATCTAATTCTAATAGTACTAAGATGATCACTCCACCCAAAATGGAGAAAATACTATAAATAAGGACGGCAAATGAATATCTGAAATATAGCCATTGCATTAATTAGCTTACGTCGGTTATATAGTACATTTCCATTGACATTAAATGCGTATATTGGGCGTTAATGTGTAGCGTCATGCTCATTTACGTTTCTTGCTCCATAAATTCAAGATAGCGAAGTTAATAAGTTAATCTTAACATATTTCACATTAAATAACCCGAATTTACTACTTCACTTTCTTTCTTTTTTGCTGACGACTACTCCACTTTCTATGTTATACTTTAGGAATAAGAGATAAATGATAATCGCGAGTAAGAATGAATTCTCTGTTCCTAAAAAAAATACTTATAATATTGTATCCTTTATATTTGTATTTCAAATTACTCCGTATTTGTCATTTCAAAATTTTTATTTTTTTAAAAAATATTTATGATTTAAAAATAAGAAAAATATTTTTAAAAAACATTTATTTTTATCTTAACTAAATACTTACTTGCGTACCACTAAACAAGTAAAACAACTGGTATGAAATTCTTTACAACTTAATCAGTTGTATTAAATGCTTTAAAAAAGAGAAAATATTTTTTATCGTCCATAATAATTTTCTTCGACTCAAATATGATTGTCTATTATAAAGGCAAGGACAAATCCAAAAACTTTTGAGAGGGAGGCTATTTTTTCAATTATTTAAATATTTATTATTAACTTTTAATAAACAATTATTTGGAAAATAATAAATTAAAAAAAAGTAGTTTTTTTACAAGATTTTTTTTAAGAAAAAAGGTGCCTAATAATAATAACTTTCAAAAAATAAGTTATTGATTTACATATGCAATAATTATTTCTTAAAATTTTGTTAATGTAATAACTATATAGTACAGATTTACTACGTTGTTGAGTAATTTGTATGAATACTTATGATTTTTATCTACTTGTTAATTTTGTTCATTTTTTTCCAGTACATTGACATAATAAATGAAATTAAACACGTGCGTAACATTTCTAGAACTCCATAAAATAAAATACACCAACCATTATTATGGATTGTATTTTATTAATTTATCCCCCATTTTCTCTAACACAAAAGAATTAGTTCTAAAAGATTATTGCTAAAGGTTCGCATTATTTTTTAAAAAAATTTGGAAGATTCTTTAGTCTCGCAGATAAAATAACTATCGAACAATATTCACAATAATAATCTCACAATCCAAAAAAAAAAGATGATAATAATAATAATAATTAAAAGTCTTATAACAATATATAAAACATATAAATATGCGTATAATAAAATAATAGTATAGTAAAGCAATTAATGTTGTTGGCTTGTAAATATGAAACAAACGATAAATTGGTACTCAAAACAATCTGTGAACATAAATTTAGATTTCCTATTATATTCGTAAATCTGTAAAATCCCTTTAATTTGTTTTAGTCTTCTCATCTTTTTCACTAAATGCTACCTAAGTTGCTACAACTACAAGGCAATTCAGCCAAATTTATTAAAGTCCTGCAGCGCTGGCTGCCCCTCCTTACATTCTTCCTTGAGTGGAGGATACGTGTGACCTGCTTTCATTTTTTTTTTTTTGTCTACTTTTGAAAGATTTTATATATATATATTCATCTTTCCATTTGAAAGGTAAATAATAGTAGAAGTCATATTAGTAAGTTAAAATAATTTTAATATCGACGAGAATATTAATTCTATTTTTAATGTGTTTGGTTTTCTCCTAAGTGATTAAATAAAAAAACAATAGAAAAAATCGTGAAGTAATAAGAACTTTTAAGTGTAAAGAAGTCTCTATTGTAAAAAAAAAAATAGTATATAATTTAAATTTTTAACAATTGTGAATTATGTTAAATGATAAGATAATTTGAAGATAAATATTGAAAGAAGAATTCAATGTTGAATTTAAACGGATTAAGATCTCAAATACTAGTAATCGGTAAGAGCATTGTTCATAAATTAAATTCGCAACTCCTTTTGGATGTAGGAACTACCAAGTCAGCTGCATTTATGGAGTGCTTCATTGTTTGAGGCAATTGATAATTTTTAAGCAAATGATAACTAAGAATATTGATTAAAGAATTAAAAAAAAAAATTTTTATTAGGAGATGATAAAATGCATTCTCTTTTATGATATTTAAATATGTTTTTACATGATTTCCAACATAATTTTTTGTGTATTAATTCCTTAACTACTGACCTTAGGACGCTGATAAGGTCCCTCGGCATATAGCATCTGATTAAGGCCATTTCAACAAGATCCTAATTTTTATACTGCAATTGGGCATTTTCCATTTAAATGGGGTTAGTATGTTATACTATCTTTTCTTATAAATTGTTTTATTAACATATAAAAAAAAAGTTAAATGCATTTATTGTTTTGAAATAAAAAAAAAATACTTATTATACAATGTGTTCCACCCTTTAATTTGTTAGGATCATGAGGTATTGTCCACACCTTTTTTCCCATTGATTTGAGTCTAGTGATTTTTTTTTTCTTAAAAGACGTCTTATTAATGAGGAAGACAAATGTTTATAAATTATCTTTAATTAGTCTGAATTCTTAAGTAATGTTAGACTATTTTGATGTAGCTTAACACAAGACATTTAAGAGAATTTTGTAAAATAAAAATATGTCTCCATTAATTCTTGGCTGGCATATTTATTTAATCAAGATAATAGTATGTAATCCATTTTTTACCTTGACTATTTTTTTTTTAAAATAATACACAAATTCAGATCTATTATCTCCATAGAAATCTTTTGGGAAATTTGCCTGTGATCTCTATAAGATGCATGTTGTCTCACTAACGTGCTAAAAATTAATGTTGATCTTTAATTAAAGTTAAATATTATTTTTGATCCACTATATTTTAGTATTTTTCATTTTAGTACATTGAATTTTTTAAAAAATTATTTTGGTCCATTAAAAGTGATATTACTTCTTTAATATTTTAAATTGTAATGTAACATTAAATATAAATAAAAATAATGAGATTAAAATAATTAATCATTTCAAAATTTTATCTATTGACAAACAATATAAGTTGTATCTTAATAAGTATTACTTTTAACTTGGATCTTAATAAATTGGAAAAGAGAAATTAATATTTCTATTAATTAATTAGTTAATTAATGAATAAAACATGGAAGACATTGATGTAAAAAAAAGACTTGGAAGATATATATCTGTCAAAAGGAGAAAGGCGCGGGAAGAGAGAAAGTTAGTTACGCGTGGTGGCATTTTTCATTGGAAATGGAAAAGTGTGCGAAATCGGAAGCAGCGGCCTCACTGCGTCGCTGTGCGAAAGCTGCATTGCTTCTCCACAGCTTGAATTCCACAATCTCCCAAGATCAGGTACTTCTTCTAAACCCTAAACCCTAATTTCTTTATCTATCTGTGTTTATGTTTTACTAATTAATTAATTGTTTTAGGAGAAGTGGAAGAGAGAAATCCATGACCTGAAAAGGGAATTGCTGAAGGAGCGTTTCATGAGGAAGAAGATGAAGCTCTGCGCCTTCACGGAGTTGTTCGCTGAGCTCCTCTTGTTGCTCTCCGTTTGGACCTTCGTCCTCTTCTACTTTCTTTGATCCGTTCCTCTGCTCTATTATACTTTCGCTTTAATTAGCTCGTTGATGACTTGAACGAATCGTTAGTTGTAAAATCACGCGTTTTCGTTTATTTGTGAATCGCATTCACGGTGTTTGGACATCACTGTAAGTGTAGGCTATATGTCAATGTGGCTGTTTAATGTTGCGTCATGTCATTGAATTGAATCAGGTTTTGATTGAAAAGTGTTGGTCTGATTTCGGATTTTATTTGTTGGTTTGATTTTTCGTCGTCGCGTTTTGGTTTTTAATTCCTTAGCTAGGTGAATAAGAATTAAATACAGGATTACAATTCTCGCGTATACGTACCCTATTCAAAAGTTAGACCCATTGGTAATGACGGAAATTTATTTGGTAGAATGGTATGGATTATTATCAGTTATGACTGGAAGCCAGGTCGCTAGAACTTTGACGGTTTGACCTGGAACATTATGATTTGTGACGCTTTTGTTGAAATATTTTTAAAGGATCCAACAAAAGTAAATTACTCTGTAAAGGATATATTTTCAACACCTCGCCTTGGACCAACAGAAGTAATTAAATTGTATTTTCACATTTTTTTTCAAGTTCTTCAATCTTTTTTTAGAGGAATGATGATTCGTATCAAAAGACATTAATAGTACACAAAATATATTTTTTTATCCATAAAAATCGAATCATTTACAACACTCATAAACTTTGTTGTCTTTTGTGAATTTCGTTTTAAAAACTTGTAGTTCATAATGTTAACAATACATTTTCTCCATAAGTTTCATATATAATTTGGTCATACTCGATACTTATTCTTATTAAGAATTTAATTTGAATTTTTTTTTTTAATTTTATCTAATGTGAATATAAAATACTTATACTTTTGTACATATATTCATTAAGACTTTGACAATTTTATCATATATATCTTCCATTTATTGATATAATGTAACGATACAAGGTAAATTATTACTTAAATTATAAAATAAACATTATAAAATAGTTATATATTTATTTGAATTACTTTAAAATAATTATCTAAAAAGTTAATAAGTACATAATGAGTTATAATTAAATAATATAAAACTTTTTACACTATTAACAATATATAATTCCTTTTCTTATTTTATAGTGAGCGTTAAATTCTTCGTACTAAATATATTTTTTTAATAAATATTTTTAACATGGTTAATTAATTATAAATCACTCAAAATATGATTTTTAAAATAATTATTATAAAATTAGACAATATTATCATACGTATAATCTATCTTTAGATGACAGTATAAAAAATTCTTTATACTATCATTATATTTTATTTAAATTATTCTTTTTATAACTAACTTCCTTGAAGTTTAGTTTGAGAAAAAACAAATTATATACTGCGATTGTAATTATAACATCTTTCACTTAGACTCAAAGTTAAGAAGTTGAAAGTTAAAAAGGTTTTAAAAGATAAATTAAACAAGTATGAAGTTATAGAAAAGATGTCGTATTTAGTTACTAAAAAAGGTCACTGTCATGATCACGAATAGAACAAGAAAATGGTTGAAAAAAAGCAGTAGTTTGATATTTTGTTTCACAAGTGACCCTGAATGGGTCAAAACTCAAAATTATCAAATAAACTCCTTATTGCCAATGATAAAGCCACATTTTTTTATAGAAAAAAATTATTATTTACAAACCAAGCCAGTGCAACTTACAGTTTATGTTCTATATCATGAAAATATTAGTGATGTCACGTTTGTCATTTACAATTACAAAACCATCTATATGCCCGTTGAACAGAGACTGTTCAAACAGCTGTAATTCTTTGAATTAACAAATTACAAGGGGATTACATGTATCTGTTATTCTGTCGTTGGCAGCAGTAGATCCAAATCTGCAGAAACAAAATGTATTTCAGCTTGATGCTTTCAATCTTCAATCCATTTTCAGAAAGCAAAAGAAGCCAACAAGAAGCCAAATCATTCCATTGGTACAAACTAAAGAAATGAATTGGTGTGTCACACGTTAAATCCCTAAGCTCAAACACTAATGAGTATCAAACACATGCACTCAGAGAAAGATGGACGAGGGAGATATACATATGTTCAGATAAAATAAAAATTTGGTCCGGTAGTTGACACTAGTTGGTTTAGTCTCTAATTGAAAAACTACAATTTTTAATCTTACATGGAAAATTTCTAAAAATTAATTTCTACCATTTGTTGACACTTGACAATATAATTGTATTAAAGTAATTTTTTATAGAGAATAAAAAAAGAAATATGTGTTAAGTGTAGGATCAAAAAATGTAGAAATATTTCAGGAAACGAAGTATAAATTTGTTTCAACGAGAGACTAAAAGGAAAAACTTTATCAGTTATAACAGCGTAATGTTGGCAATGGCAAAGACCATTTGCTAATAATTTTTTATCATATAAGAAACAAAATGTAGTTTTTTCATCTAAGGAATAAAAGGAAAAAAGATGAACTAACAATTATTAAAACAAGTGACAGAAAGTATTTAACAGGGAAGTCATGAGATCAGTCAACTTTCAACAATACTAAGAAACTATGATAACACTGCTAAATTTCAACTCAGCTTGGCTATTTTTCAGGTTCAGTAAAATTGTATCTTCATGTATAACTTTATGGAAAAATGGCATTCAAGAAAATAGTAGTTCATGCCCAACTGAATCGTACATCAAGTAAAACAGGGACGGTCACTGAAGAAGACTACATTTTTATGAACCAAAATATAATTGGCTGTTTATGCATTAAGCTAATTTTCCAGTGTTAGAATTAATGTCTCATGTGAGAGGCATATGACTTAGTAGGGACTAATAAATAAATAATTAACAATTAAGGGCTAAATTGTAATTGGGCTTAATAGGAGAAGTTTCTAGATTAACTGCTACTTGATGGGAGTAGTGGTTATAAAAGGGGCTTAATACCCATTAATGTGAAATAAGGTCCCCTTCCTGACCAGAAAGTGCTCTTTTCTCACCCATAGCCATCACGAACGGAGAGAGACAGAAAAGAAAGGCCAAAGGAAGTGAAATCCTATTTCTCTCATTTTCAAGTGCACCAGAGAAGATCCTATGGAGAAAGGTACACATAATTATCTATTATTCTTTATTGATTGTTTTGTGAGAACCATAAATCTCAAGATCCTGTTGGTTTTCTATAATTGATAATCTAGGAAACCCTCAAAAATTTTTACATGTGGTATCAGAGCGTGTGTTATGAAATTTATGATTCTCCTAGAATGATTTAATTTCTCCCAATCATGCATAAACCCTAATTATGAAATTTAGGGATTTTTAATTTATGTTACATGTATTTTCAATTACATGTTTTTGATAACGTGTCTTTCGTGTTAATTATATTTTCCGCTGCAAAGTATGAAATTCTAGATATATAAAATTTCATGAGAAGGAAAGCCATGAAAGCGGTATAATTTTTGGAAATTTTGTTTTTGAGAAAGAAAGCCAGAGTGATCTTTACTGGACTTCCAATTCATGTATTTTATTGGAATTAGAGATGAAAATTATATATTATAATAATAATAATAATAAATACTAATTACGTTTTGGAGAAAGCCATATACCGCTACGTAACCGCAAGTTTCATGTTATGGAGAAAGTGCCTATTGTTAATTCCAATTTTGAAGAGTGCTGCCATGTACGTTGCAATTTGGCCGTAAGGAAGGATTCTTTTTCGAATTTCTATTTGCAAACCCCTTTCTGCTATTTACAATCCCACTTGCCTATTTTTTTTTTTCAAAAAAAAATGATCATTAAACATGATTAAAGGATTGAAAGTTTATGTTCTATAATTAAATTAATGTGAATGTTTTGCAATTATTGGTAGCATTAAAATATATGTATATACTATATATTTGCTTGAACGTATTAGAATGTAAAACACAAATAAATGCAAATATTATTTTATGGCCTAGAATGGAATTAATGGAATGGCTATGAATTGTTAATAGCAATAAGTATGTGCAGGCCATATATATTTGGTTGGAATTAAATGTATGTTAAATTTGTTAGTCACCAAAGTGGCCAAATTTGTAAGGTTATTTAATTCTAAATTAATAATTATTTCAATTACTCATAGAATAATGGATGCTAAATTATATGATTGTTGGCTTATGGGTAATTGAAATTCATTGTTATAAGGCATTTATGGATCGCCCAAAGGTTGATTAGTTGTTCTTATAATTAATGAATATTATTGTAGGCGATTTGTGTGTATCATTAGTTTTATTTATATACCCAAAGGAAATAGATACTACTAATTGGTGCATATTTAATTGTCAAATAATGTTAAAATTTTATTAGCATCATCATGTTTGTATGTTGTGTGTTGGTGTGTCACCCAAAGGAGAACATCAATATACATTGATTTTTATCTGAGTAAATTATATGTATGACTTGTGTTTCATGTACCAAAATGCTTATGTGAAGTTTTATTATGCAGTACCTGTTCCCAACTCATTGAATTCTCATGTATCATCTGTACCAATTTTTAATGGGCTTAACTTCTCTGATTGGAATGAGCAAGTCCAATTTCATCTCGGTGTTTTGGATCTTGACCTTGCTATATTGGAAGAGAAGCCTGCTACTATTACTGATGCTAGTAGCAATGAACAGAAAGCTCATTATAAAGCTTGGGAAAGATCTAATAGACTCAGCCTAATGTTCATGAGAATGACTGTTGCAGACAGTATTAAGACAGCGCTCCCTAAAACCGATAATGCTAAAGAGTTTATGGGGTTAGTGGGAGAGCGCTCTCAAACAGCTGATAAGTCTCTTGCTGGGACATTAATGAGTACACTAACCACCATGAAGTTTGATGGTTCACGTACTATGCATGAACATGTCATTGAGATGACAAACATTGCAGCAAGACTTAAGACCTTGGGAATGGCTGTGAATGAGAACTTCCTTGTTCAGTTTATTCTAAACTCATTACCGTCTGAGTATGGCCCGTTTCAAATGAGCTATAATACCATGAAAGATAAATGGAATGTGCATGAATTGCACAGTATGTTAGTTCAGGAAGAAACGAGGCTTAAGAATCAAGGAAGTCACTCAATCCATTATGTAAGCCACCGAGGGAATCAAGGAGCTGGAAAAAAATTTGTAAAGAAACATGATAAAGGCAAAGGACCATTAAAGATCAAGGACGGTCCTGTGCAAATCCAGAAGAAAGCATCAAAGAACAATAATTGTCATTTTTGTGGAAAATCTGGACACTTCCAGAAAGATTGCCCAAAGCGTAAGTCTTGGTTCGAAAAGAAAGGTGAGCTCAATGCTCTTGTATGTTTTGAATCAAACTTAACTGAAGTTCCCCATAATACATGGTGGATTGATTCTGGATGTACAACTCATGTTTCTAATACTATGCAGGGATTCCTTACAATCCAGACCATAAGCCCAAATGAGAAGTTTGTTTTCATGGGGAATAGAGTGAAAGCTCCAGTGGAAGCGGTCGGGACTTATCGTTTAAAACTCGACACTGGACATCATTTAGATTTACTGGAAACTCTTTATGTACCTAGTTTATCTAGGAATTTGGTTTCATTATCTAAACTTGATATTACTGGATACTCTTTTAATTTTGGTAATGGATGTTTCAGTTTATTTAAGTATAATCATCTCATTGGTACTGGTGTTCTTTGTGATGGTTTATATAAATTGAAATTGGATGGTTTGTATGTTGAAACCGTTTTAACTCTGCATCATAATGTTGGCACTAAACGCAGTTTAGTGAATGAACGATCTGCTTTCTTGTGGCATAAACGTTTAGGTCACATTTCTAGAGAGAGGATAGAAAGATTAATAAAGAATGAAATTCTTCCTGATCTAGATTTTACGGATCTAAATATTTGTGTGGATTGTATCAAGGGAAAACAAACAAAACACACAAAGAAAGGAGCCACAAGAAGCACTCAGCTTCTTGAAATTGTGCATACAGATATTTGTGGACCTTTTGATGTTAGTTCTTTCGGAAGGGAAAGATACTTTATCACCTTTATTGATGATTATTCACGTTATGGTTATGTCTACTTACTGCATGAGAAATCTCAGGCAGTGAATGCTTTGGAAATTTACTTGAATGAAGTAGAAAGACAATTAGACAGAAAGGTGAAAATTATTAGATCTGATAGAGGTGGTGAGTATTACGGAAGATATGATGAAACTGGGCAACACCCAGGTCCATTTGCTAAGCTCCTTCAGAAACGAGGCATTTGTGCGCAATACACAATGCCTGGTACGCCACAACAAAATGGTGTATCAGAAAGGCGTAACAGAACTTTAATGGATATGGTTAGGAGTATGTTAATCAATTCAACCTTGCCCGTATCTTTGTGGATGTATGCTTTGAAAACTGCCATGTATTTGTTAAATAGGGTTCCTAGTAAGGCAGTTCCAAAGACACCTTTTGAACTGTGGACAAATAGGACACCTAGTATGAGGCACCTGCACGTTTGGGGTTGCCAGGCAGAAATAAGAATTTACAATCCGCAAGAAAGAAAATTGGATGCAAGAACAATCAGTGGATATTTCATTGGTTATCCAGAAAAGTCAAAGGGGTACATGTTTTATTGTCCTAATCATAGTACGAGAATTGTCGAAACTGGAAATGCAAGGTTCATTGAAAACGGTGAAATCAGTGGGAGTACAGTTCCACGAGAAGTGGAAATTAAAGAAGTTAGAGTGCAAGTCCCTTTATCTTTTGCCTCTAGCAGTAAGGTGATTACTACTTCAGTTACTGCTACAAACAGTAATGAAGAAGTACAACACAATGATGAGCCCATGATACATAATGAACCCATTATGGAAGAACCACAGGAAGTAGCATTAAGGAAGTCTCAAAGAGAAAGAAGACCAGCTATTTCGAATGACTATGTAGTATACTTACATGAAACAGAAACAAACTTAAGCATTAATGATAATGATCCAGTTTCATTTTCACAAGCTATAAGTTGTGATAATTCTGAGAAGTGGTTAAATGCCATGAAAGAAGAGATAGATTCCATGAAACATAATGATGTTTGGGACCTTGTAGAATTACCAAAGGGTTGTAAGAGAGTTGGTTGTAAGTGGGTCTTCAAGACTAAACGTGACTCTCATGGCAACCTTGAACGTTACAAGGCTAGACTTGTTGCTAAGGGATTTACTCAGAAAGATGGCATTGATTATAAAGAGACGTTTTCACCAGTCTCACGAAAGGATTCTTTCAGGATTATCATGGCATTAGTAGCCCATTATGACTTGGAGCTACATCAGATGGATGTGAAAACTGCCTTTTTGAATGGAGATTTAGAGGAGGATGTTTATATGGACCAACCAATGGGATTCTCAGTTGAAGGGAAGGAACACATGGTGTGCAAATTAAAGAAATCAATATACGGTCTTAAGCAAGCTTCCCGCCAATGGTATTTGAAATTTAATGATACCATTGTTTCCTTTGGATTTAAGGAAAACACTGTTGATCGGTGTGTATATCTGAAGGTCAGTGGGAGTAAGGTTATGTTTCTAGTCCTGTATGTTGATGATATATTGCTTGCAACTAATGATCTTGGTCTTCTTCATGAGACTAAAAAGTTTCTTTCTAGTAACTTTGAAATGAAGGATATGGGTGAGGCAAGCTATGTGATAGGGATAGAAATATTCCGAAATAGATCACAAGGATTGTTAGGCTTGTCTCAAAAGGCATATATCAATAAAGTACTAGAGAGATTTAGGATGGAAAAGTGCTCAGCATCTCCCGTTCCAATTCAGAAAGGAGACAAATTTAGTCTCGCACAATGTCCTAAAAATGATCTGGAACGGAAGCAAATGGAAGCAATTCCGTATGCATCAGTTGTTGGGAGTATTATGTATGCTCAGACCTGCACTCGACCAGATATAAGCTTTGCAACCGGAATGTTGGGAAGATATCAAAGTAATCCAGGAATGGAACATTGGAAAGCTGCAAAGAAAGTTCTGAGATACTTACAGGGAACAAAAGACCACATGCTTACATATAAGAGGTCTGATCACCTAGAGGTGATTGGATATTCAGACTCAGACTTTGCTGGATGTGTGGATACAAGAAAATCCACTCTTGGCTTTGTATTTCTCTTAGCCGGAGGAGCAATATCATGGAAGAGTGCAAAACAATCAGTTGTTGCTGCATCCACCATGGAAGCTGAATTTGTAGCATGTTTTGAGGCTACAATTCAGGCTAATTGGCTGCGGAACTTTATTTCAGGGCTTGGAATTGTCGACAGTATTGCTAGGCCGCTGAAAATGTATTGTGATAACTCCGCAGCAGTATTCTTTTCTAAGAACGACAAGTACTCTACGGGTGCTAAGCATATGGAATTGAAGTACTTTGCCGTGAAAGAAGAAGTTCAAAAACAAAGAGTGTCAATAGAACATATTAACACAAAGCTTATGATAGCTGACCCTTTGACAAAGGGATTACCGCCCAAGACATTTATAGAACATGTTGAAAGTATGGGCATTATTGTTATTGATGATCATTAAGTGTAATTTACCTTATGTAATTTTGCTGACACTCTGAGCTCAATTATGATATGTTTCTGATTACCTGTTCTCTATGTTTGCATGCATGTTTGTGTTAAAGTAATGTTAACAGGTTTTGTCTTGAATGAAGACATTATGTTGGACCAATTATGTACTCCTAACTAATGGTCATATTAAGGAGAAGACTAATTTGTAGTACATGGAAGGGACTATGTCGATTAGATGATGTACAACCGCCATGACTCGAATTGGTTCCTATTCTTAATCATGAAATTATGATGTACCCAATGTGTAAAACAATTTAGTCAATTTTTAATGCGCATTATGTTAGTTAATCTATTTATTTATTTAGTCCATAATGTTTATTAATGTCACATGAGCCAAGTGGGAGAATGTTAGAATTAATGTCTCATGTGAGAGGCATATGACTTAGTAGGGACTAATAAATAAATAATTAACAATTAAGGGCTAAATTGTAATTGGGCTTAATAGGAGAAGTTTCTAGATTAACTGCTACTTGATGGGAGTAGTGGTTATAAAAGGGGCTTAATACCCATTAATGTGAAATAAGGTCCCCTTCCTGACCAGAAAGTGCTCTTTTCTCACCCATAGCCATCACGAACGGAGAGAGACAGAAAAGAAAGGCCAAAGGAAGTGAAATCCTATTTCTCTCATTTTCAAGTGCACCAGAGAAGATCCTATGGAGAAAGGTACACATAATTATCTATTATTCTTTATTGATTGTTTTGTGAGAACCATAAATCTCAAGATCCTGTTGGTTTTCTATAATTGATAATCTAGGAAACCCTCAAAAATTTTTACATCCAGAACTCAACAATTGATTTGAGGTATTTGTGATTTGCATAATGTAACACAAACATGCAAATGCTTCTAGAACATCAGTCTATTAAAAATTTCTTGTTCATCAATCATCAATTCATCATGTTGTTCCTGGAGGACATAAAACATAAAGATTGCATGTTTCTGCAGATATAATGTCATCAAATATCCAATATCTTTCTTGGTTTCTGGGAGATGGAAAGTGTAACAGATAAGGAACAAAAGTGATTCAACCAAAATAACAATGGATTGAGATTACTTGAATTCAAGGTATTTATTCCCTGGCAGAGGCTATGGCTGAGAGTCTGAGACAACAAATTATAGAATTCCAGGGAACAGTTACTAGTAAGTAATAGCATGGAGTCTATCTTAATTTTAGCATTTGTAAAAACACACCATCACCAGACAAAATTAGGAAGCTCTGAAATGGCTTCTGTACTTTACTCATGGCTTTTAGTAGGAGGAATCATCACATTTCAAAGGAAATAAAATTAGGATTACAGTAAGTCAGTATCTGATTGTAAATACCTCTAATCAAATGCATAGGGATCCTCTGCATATGGATTAAGAGACCCTTCTGAAAACAAATCACCAATGTTTAAAGGATGAGGATGGCCTCCTCCTTTGATGCTCTGCATCAGTGATGTGCAAAAAAGAAAAATCATATAGAGTA
The DNA here is from genome assembly GCF_000004515.6 of Glycine max. Taxonomy (NCBI): domain Eukaryota; kingdom Viridiplantae; phylum Streptophyta; class Magnoliopsida; order Fabales; family Fabaceae; genus Glycine; species Glycine max. The sequence continues at coordinate 19,374,853 of NC_038249.2, forward strand.
TTATTGCAGCACACCAGAAAACAGCATAGCATATGCAAAAACACTTATATGTCACCATTAACAAAAGTATGTACAAAGATTAATATAGCATCAGCTTATCCTATGTTCCTTTAGAAACAAAAGGGGAAAGAGAAACTTTCAGCATAAACCCTTCGTCCTTTTGCTTTTAATTATACCATATCAGTAGAGCATTAGATGATATAACTCAATAAATATTGTGGCAAAACAAGTGGACCTAGAGAAGCATAGATTCTTATAGAACTAATTATAAATCTTTTAATTTACTGAGAAAAGATAAATAACTTCAACATTAGATAATCAACATGGAAAAGACTGAAAACTAAAAAATCATAACCAATTAAATATAAAAAAACCTTAAACAAATAAGATCATATTCTCTACTAGCATTATCATTTCTGGTATCATCAGAATGGTGTAACAATGAAGATTAAGTGTGTCTATGGATTTGTGTTCGAAAAAATTGATTTTGGATCAACCTACTTTTGTAAAATTGATTATGGTTAAAATTGAGTTCAATGTAACTTGATTTTTAATTTGGATAACGAAAACATATATCAGGAAAATAATTTTTACAAAGAAATTGTTTGGATACTTTGAATCAAAATTGTTTTTGAATAATATGTAATTACCAAAATGAATTTTAATGTACATGAATACTTCTTTTCTATTATAATTAACTATTTTTATATATACATTAATAAATTAAAAATAAATAGACTTGCAATGCAGTATTTTTTTTACTTCATGTTAATTATTAAATAAAAAATAAATATATGCATAATATTTTTAAACACTTCTAAGTTATCATTAAAAAGTTCTTTTTAACCAAACCAAGAAATGCATCTCCGTAAGCTTCCAATAAAGATTTTTTTTAAACACATCAATAAAAAGCTATTTTTTGGCTAGAATTCTAAGGTCAAAACAGAACAAAAGTTTTAGTAAGAGATACTACAGAAAAAATGTAACCATCCAGGAAAGGAAGCCATGAAGAGACACAACAAGCAAAAAATAGATGAGGGCATATTAGAGAAAATGCAACCATGAAAAAGGCAAAATTGATTCTGGATGAAGCAAAAACAGCCCCCAGTTGTTTCAACCCTAAAGTGGTTTTTATCAAGTGAAAGTGATTTGCTTTGGCAACAAAACAGAGAAAATGCAACCATAAAAAAGGCAAAATTGATTCTGGGTGAAGCAAAAACAGCACCCCAGTTGCTTCAACCCTAATGTGGTTTTTTTCAAGTGAAAGTGATTTTGCTTTGGAAACCAAATATCACAAATTTGGGTTAAAAGTGGTCTGTCTAAGATGAATGTGATTCGCCATGAATTCACCATGAAACCAAACATGTAATAAAGTGCTGAAGTTTGAGAACTTTGCTCCTTCGTATTTTAAAGAAATAATGCTAAAAGCAAGCTATGCATGACAAACTAATAAAAACAAAGTTTCATCTGAGTTGGTTACCTTAACAACACTTCCAGGGGTATTTACTTTTGGTGTATTTATCTTCTGATTTCTAGGGTCCTGATAAAGACAAGAGATTATTCAATATTCACAGGCACGTAAGATGTCTGCACTTGGAAGCCAAGAGATCTGGTTAATGTAGTTCATGCGTGCATCCATATTTTTATATATTGTTAATAGCATTTAGAGAGAAACAGATACATGCCTCAAACATGACAGTACTTCTTGTTTTTCTTTTCTTTGTGATAGTTCTTCCATTAGAAGTCTCAACTTCATATTCACGACGAGTTACCTGGCAATTCGGTTAAGGAGCTAAGGTAATTGCCAAATATCATAAGTTATTTACTTCTGCTATCTTTCCAGACCACCAATTAAGATCCCTCAATACTTATCATTTTCTATTTAATTGCAGCAATATAAGTTTCCCTCCACTTGGATATTAATTCATAGCGAAGCAACTCACCTTCCTATGATGCTTAGGAATGCTCACTGCACTTCCTGTTTTAACGTTCTCCATTTTTTTCAACAACTTTGGTACTGGTGTTTGTGTTGCATCAATGTAAGGAGAGTCCTATGAAGACAGAGGAAGGACAAAAAAAATTAGGTGACTTGATGAAAACATAATAATATCTTATGAAGGAAAGATAATGTAAAATTTCTTTTTATTGAAATTCCATTCTTACCAGGTCATGCTGATTTCTTTTGCCACCAAAAGAACTTCTTCTCTTAATGGATGAAATGGAGTAATCCTATCATATGAAAATCATTATGCTAATTTTCAAATTCAATTGAAATTCATTACAAAGGTTGATTAAATTTGCACTCTCACTGAACCCTGTCTAATGTATTCTAACACTTAGATACCAGATCATCATCAAATTCATATGCTCATCACATTTGCCACGAATAAAAATTGGTTAGATATCTTAATCACTCATAACCCATCTTTTCAGCAGAACTTTTAAGCATACATGATATTAGAATAAAAAAAAAAATTGCAATTGGAATATCCTTACACTCATGAAACCACTAAATAGTAAGTGTAGTTACTTTCTATAGTGTTCATCTTTAAGATAGTAAGGAGCTTGAAAAGAAGCATGATTAAAGTAACAGATACCAAATCACAACCAAACCAATGTCTATCAGTTAAAGACACACACACACACTATTTCTGCTGCTATGACATGAAGCCTTCAGAGCACTGTCTTCACCCTTCCCTTTGTGATGTGCAAAAATCATCAATAAAAATCTTTTCAACTTAAATTTTGAAACAGCTATGATATGAGAAGTGGTACCAATCAAATCTATCTAATATCATGCTAGTAAATAGTTATGCCTTCAGTGACAAGATTATGCCTGTTTCATAAGTGGCAATTTTAGCATGAAGACAATGCATATGTGAACCAGTGGGTCTTTATTTGCATCACCCTTCTATGTATTTAAGTTCACAATTCTCAGGCTTGTGTTGAAAGAATATTAAAAAAGCACATTTAGGTATACAAGAAATGTCTTCTCATTTCCCCAACTGTGCCTACCAAATGATAAATGTAATATGTCAAACCAAACTACCAAAGGTATCCCAACATGAAAATTAGCAAATATGGCATCCATTTGAAGACAGACACAGACAAATAGATTGAAACACAAGTTAACCTGTTTTGAATTCACTTCTTGGTCCTCTTTGGGCTTGTCACTCATCACTTTCCACTGCAACTGCAACAAAGCCCTTTGCCTGTCTTCCTGCAATATATTCCAAAGAATAAATATAATAATAAAAATTATGACAAGAAATCAATTTATCATATCAGGGTATTCCATACTTTGGATTTTTGAAGATGCAACTCCTCTTCCAGCTTCCGACACTCATCTTCAAGTTCACACCTCAATGCTTTAATCTGAGCTTCATGATCATTCCTCATAAACATTGTTTTCTACATACAATTAAGATATCAACAGGTGAATAAATTTCTATACAAATTTTGGCTTTGACAAACATACGTGTGTGGCACCTCTCTCAATTCATTTTCAGCTTGCAGTTGGGTACGCTTTAGCTGTTCGTTGTGTTCAGCTATGAGGCTTGCTTGCCTCTTGTCATGCTCCTGCTTCATTTGAGTAACCTATAAATTGAGCAGGAAAAATCAAGTGACCTAGTGCCTGGAAGTTTTTCAACTTAATGTTAATCAAATTTCATAAAAAAGGAAAGTGATGATGCGATAACATCCCCACAACTCAGTACATACCCATTTAAAGAAAGGTATAGAGGACTATAATAGTCAAAGACAAACTATAATGAACTTAGACCAATTTAAATTTTCACATGTAAATTTTGATACATTTAAATAACAGATTTAATGTTACTAATTATTACTATCATGAACAAATTATCCAAAAAGATTAAGTTCATAGGTGAAGACACATGAATGATTTTATTTTACATCTTTAACATGCCTCTCATGCAAGAGCCTTTTGGACATTAAGTGTGGATAATGCACAAGTCCACATATGATCTACCTTGGCTGAAATTTAACGTTTTATTAGAAAAATAAGAGTAGAAAGGATTGAACTCTAGACCACATAGTCATAGAGAATTTCCTACCATGTCATTAACAAACTATCCAAAAAGCTCAAGCTGCTAGGTAACGATACATGAATGACTTTATATTGCATCTCTAACAAATACTAATCACAAAGTAACTTTATTTAAAAAATGGTTTTTTCAATTAATTAGAACATTAAGTAATTAAAAATATAACCAAAGACAAATCAGAACACTTATAATCCCATGTAATAGAATGCAATGATAGAATATTTCTAAGCAGCCAATAATTTCAAATTCAAGACTTTTTCTATGCTTACGAGCAACGTGTGTTCATCTTGAATGCGCATCAACTGCTGCCTTTGTTCTTCTTTGCATTCTTCAATTTTTTGGCCACACTTTCCCTCAATTTCTGCAATGGCTTTGTCAGCCTATAAAGGTTCAAATTGATTAGAAACATGTTGATGGAAATTACATTCTACAAATACCAGGAAATCATATCGAACCTTTTCTTTTTCCTTGTTCACAATTTCCATCTTCTCCAACTCATACTTCCTCTTAATATCATTAATAGCCTGTTCAGATAATGAAGTTTTCATGCAAAGTTAGGGCACTACACATCAAGCACCTATAGTAGGTAACCAGTTATATATAAGACCTGATCATTTCTCTGAGATATTTCTTTCAAATGCCTTGATAGTTCTAACTGTTTATTCTCTACCATTTGATCATATTGCTTTTTAGCCTCTGAAAGTTTGCTTTCAGCAGCAGTCAATAATGATAGATTCTGCAAATTCATCCAAAACACTTAAATAATACACAAAAATAAGTCAGGAACAGGCAATTTGCACTATGTGTTTGCTCCAAAACCTCTGTGATCTGATCTTCCAGATTCTTTTCCTGTTCCTTATAATGTAAAATACACTTTTCTTTTTCCTCCAAGGCATTCTGAAGCTGGATGACTTCTTTATCAAGGGAATCAGCATGCTGCTCTAGTTTCATTCTCTCGTTTTGCAAAGTATCTATTTCCTCTGATTTCTTCGATATTTCTGCGTGCAGTCTTTCTGTATTTTCTTTGCTTTCAGTCTCTAAGGCTGAAACCTTCAGCAGTAAACCTTGCTGCAAAACATTAGATACCTCAATAAAGAACACGACAATGTATGTCAATAGAAAATGAACTAAAGAAAATTAACTGTCATACCACTTGGTTCTCTGATGATCTAGAACTTTCTAACAGAAATTCAGCTTTCTCTTCTAATTTGAAAATTAATACCTCTGCATCTTTCTTTTTTGAGATTAAAGTTTCCGCTTCTGACTCCAAACTTCGAATTTTCTCAGCAGCTAATCGAGAGCCCTCCGTAAGCTGGGCTAGAGTAGATTCATGAACTTTCTGAAGTTCATCCACAGTTTTGCTTAACTCATGATTTTTCATTTGAGTTGCATTCTTTTCTAATTCCAAGACAACAAATTTATTATTAAGCTCACTATACTGGTATTGAGCATGCTTTGAGAAAGTTTGTCTCTCCTGCTGAACCAACTGGAAACAAGAAGCATAGAGCAAATTCATTTCATCAAACTTGGTCAAAAGATTCAGGCTTTCTTTGTCTAAATTTGACAAATGTGCAGCCAATGACTGAAGTGATTCTTCAAGGTTTTTGATTTCCTGAAGTGACATGTCAAGCTTTTCTGCAAGCCCAGCATTGCACAATTGAAGATCATTATTTTCTTTCTCCAATTTCTCTTGACTGGTTAAGTGATGCATAATTTCATCTTCTTTAACTTTTAACTGTAGGTGAACCTCTTCCAACTTTGAATTCAAATTCTCTGTAGCCAATCTACTAGATGTTAACATTTCTTCTAAATTCCTTATCATAGTATCTGCAAACAAAGTAAAATTCCATACAACAATTCAAATCAATAGCAAGTTGAGATACAGGATATCTAGTCTGTTGAAAATTATAAGGATTTAGGTAGGGAAAGAAGGAAAAAAAAAAACTGAGAGTTTATAACCTGAAATTGCATCAATTTGATGTCATACAAAAGATAAAGTACTAACCTAAGTATGACATGAGAAGAAAGATAATTGGTGTTATCTTAGTCCATGACATTCATTATATGTCTAGACCTCAAATTAGACAATCTTCCATGATAAATCAAAATAATATTATTTTAAACATTTTTATCTGTATCTTCTCATTCAAAGTGAAACAGAAGTTACTTTTACATCACTTTTGTAATATGAGTTTTGGAATCATTCTAGTAACATGCTGCAATCATAGTAAGTTTTCCATCTTGAGGGACTCTCATGATATATAGTACAGAAGCTGTTGAGTAAACTTGTATGTATCAAGTAATTAGTTACTTGTGATCCAGAAAAAGTCTGAGGGAGTAAATAAATTGTGATCTATAGCTATGGATGCATCACATGATAGGGATATGATACCACATGGACACAAAGAAATGACAAAGTTTAAAAATCATAGGACAAGACCTGGCTATAACGTATAAAATTACTTTAAAATTAACATAAAATATGTATTTATATCACAATAGACAATTCATATTTTAAAAAACAAGTATGACTTATTGTAGACATAATAAATACTACAATTTAATTATTACTACAATCCAATTTGTATTGATATAAGAGTTCAAACTTAGAAGTAAAAAAGTTACAAAAATACAGTTAAGAATATTCAAAGCATTCATGTAGTGTCCAACATGAATATATATCTAACACATACATAACATCACAAGACTACCATCCATAAGTATGCTTACCTTTTTGACTTCTACATATGTAATTATATTAATAATTACAAGAGTATAACTTTTGGCTAATATATGAAGAAGGAGGGGCCTAGGCCCATTCTCACCACTCCCTACATCCACCCCTGCCTGTGGTTGACCCATAGTAAGGGCATGTATAGTTTTAAATCATTGTGGTAATCGTTCAATTAGAGGTATGGATATTGTATTCTTTTTCTGTCTCAAATATGTAAGATTTCCATTCTTCAACATCCATGAAATGAATTATAAATCATTATTCTAGTACTCTCTTAAAAATCTTTGCAATAGATAAAACTGAAATGTCCTGTTAATAATCTAAATAATTTGTTAAGTGCATAATATAAAATGTATATAGCAAGAAATACAGAAATAGAGGTCTAGCTTTCATTTTAGTACAGAAATAGAAGTCTAGCCTTTGATTTAATTCATCCCTCTTAAGCTTATTATCAGCTCCAAGTGCAATTACCCATGCCTTAAATAAGCATCTCCAAATGTTGTTTTATGACTCTAACATGCCAAAACACCTTCTGGGTTTGAAATGTAGTCAAGGGGAGGACTATACTTTGTACCAACTCTTGTACTGATTACCAATGGAACCTTAAATTAGCTATGTAAGTGACAATTCCAAGAAATCAAATTCATTAAAGAAGAAAGCTTAGTACAAATACTGTATAAGATTATAACCATAAAACATGCAAAACAGGAAGACAACTTGTCAATATATTGCAGTATGCAACTTTCCAATTTCAAAATATGACTTGAATAACACACAAAAAGGCACATAAACTGAACTAATGACCATAGAGGATAAAAAAAAGGTTTAGTAATGACCAACCTAATCTGAAATCATTTAAATATCATTCATTCAATCCCACATTCCAAGAGATAAAAACATTAAACATAATCGTATATATTCCCAGCAGTTGTAATTTGCAACTTAATCCTCACCCTTCTCTTGTATAACATTGGCAACTCTGCACTGTTCATCTCTGTGAAATTTCTCCCGTTCTTCTGTACCAAATTTGAGCTTCTCTAGCTCATTATCACCTATAATAGGGATAACAGTATGTTATATATTGGAGCATTACAGATATTACATATTGGAACATTTCAAATATTGCAAATCAAACCAAGCTATGTTTAAAATCAAACTTTTTACCAAAGTTGTAAAATAATGCAAAGAACTTACGGGATCTAATTGCTTCCTGTGCAGAATCAATCTTCAAAGACAAACCATCCATCTGTTTATTCAAGCTATCAAGAGCTTCTGAACTTGCTGACAGTTTATATTCCAATGTTTCCTTATCTTTTTCGGCTATATCCGAAAGAATGAAAGATAAACCAATTGGCTAGTTAAAAGAAAAACTAAAACGATGAAAACTAAAAGATAAATAGAAAATAGAGGGAAATTGAATATTCATACCGTCCTGAACCAAACCAGCCAACTGCTGCAACGTCTCAGTAAGTTGATCACATAAGGTCTTAGTAGAAGAAAACTTAGACTCCAATCCCTTCCACATTTTCTCATCTTCCTTCTGCTTGACCTTGAGCTTAGCATTTTCGTTCAACGCATTCTGCAACTTTTCTTCTAATGCATGGACATACTCCTGCGACTTCTTGAGCTTAGCATTCTGCACAATAAGAACAGCAAAAAAAGTAACATCATTTCAATAAAACAACGAAACGAAACCCTAAGTATCATATATACTCTTTAATTAACATGCGTGAATTCCTCTCCTCACTGCTCCAGCTCAATCACAAAGGAAGACATCATCATACCGCATTTTCAAGATCAGTCTTCACCGAAGCTTGCTCTTTCACCAATTTCTCTGCACATGAAGAAATCAATAACGCATGGCAACATTACGGTCAAAATTTCCGACGGAATCTTCGCTCAGGAGGAAAATAAATGGAAAATCGGAAAACTGAAGTGGAATTCGGTTCAAAACCTGCGGTGAGCTTGAGGTTCGCGAAACTCCCCGATGAAACGGAATCCGCGGAAGGACGCGAAGATAATGGCTTCGGTGTTGCCGAAATTGAACCGTATAGTGATTTGAACTGGTCGAGGCTCTTGGAGATTGGGAATCCTAGCTTCTTCTGCATTGCGAAGATCGAAATGGAACCCTAGAAAATGTGAGTGAAGTGTTCGAGCGTTTCTCTTCTCTTCCACGCTACGCTGCAAGGAACGATTCAGTTCAGACTTCAGAGTGTAATTGAAATTTAGTTACCCGCTTTGGTGACGCAGTATTTATACTATCGCGCGAGCGGGGTTCTTGTTCGTGTAGACCGTTAATGATGCTTTAACGGTCACAAAACGCTGCTTTTTGTGTTCCTCAAATAATTTTTTTTGTTACATTACTGTTTGTTTCTCTAATTCTTATCTTTTTTTTTTTTAGTAATTTGAAATTAATTTTTTTAATTTCTATAATTTAGATATTTTTAATTCTATTGTTATAATTTTGAAAGTGATTATTTTAATCTTTATAATTTATATTTTAATTATCTTTTAATCCTTATACTTTATATTTTAATTTTATTTTAGTCTTTATCATCAAAATATGAATATTATTAATTACAATTAACTACATAAATATTAATAAAGTAATTCGTAATTAATTTATCATATGATAATTTGTAATAAAAAAATTGATAATTTACAATTAATTTGTAACTAATTATTTTATATTTTTTTATATTAAGGATTAAAAAGTAATTAAATACAAATTATAGAAATTAAAAATATCATTTTCAAATGATAAGGAGTAAAAAAATATTTTTAAATGACAGGAATTAAAGAATTAAAATGTAAAATATAAAAATTAAAAAAATTACTTTCAAATTATAAGGACTAAAAAATAGTAGGAATGATGAAATTAATTTAACCATAAATTTTTTATTAGTATAATTTGTTTTAGAATAGAAACCTCAAAATTATATCTCTTAATTGGTTTAATTTTTAAAATTTATGGCTCGATTATGCCTAATATTTAAATATGTCTATTTCATCTAAATATCTGATTATATTTAATCCTTATCAATAATTGATCAGATCAAATCATAATTAAAATTGATTTTAAAAGTGTTATCCTAATTAATGTCCCGTTCAGAGTAATTTTCCGTTTTTAGTTTTGAAATATTTGAAAATCAAACCAAATTTCAGTTTTGAAATCTTGTTGCAAAATAGAAAAAAGAACTCAAAATCAAAGTGGTGGAAAGGTAGTCTGTTGTGTTAAAGTGATCGATGAAGGAGACCCATTCTAGCCAAGGGTGGTTGACAGAGGGTAGGGTTTCTGTGGCGGAGAAGGAGGAAGAGGAATCGTGGCAGAGGAAGCGCAATAGCGAAAAAGGAATGAATGGGTTTGAAGAAGAGAAAGGGAGAGTGAGAGTTACGGGTGCAGTTCGACGGGTACAAAATAATGCGGTTCCGATCCCGTACACTCAATCTCCACTTAACGACAAATTTGTTGGGTGATGATGCATTGAGGTAAGAATTTTCTTCTCAAACATGCACAAAAAGTGTCATAGCTAAGTCAAAGAAGACCAAAATTGTATGAGCATAATAACACACTTTCCAAACTTAATAATTAATTGTGCAATAAAATATTAATAATTAACATATTTAGAAGCCTTTATAATTAAAGTTGAGCCATTGTAAGAATCAAGTAATGTGCCATGCCCTCATCACTATACCATAAGTTAACCTAAAATTTATGAATAAGCACAACGTAGGCATCCTTCAATTTCAATAATGAAAAAAACATTGATAAGGATCCTCCGATCATCACTTTACCATAGGTTAAAAGCCATACCTTAGAATAAAGGATATCAATAGAAATAATTCCTTGTTTGTTTGTTTTGTGAAAGGGATGACTAGATATATGGGTATATGCCTCTAGAGCTTCAACCGGAGCCAAAGTTGTAGGAATCTAAAACAAATCGAAGAAAAATATGCACAAACAAGTGCAAACATTCAAATTTACAATTAGAAACACCAAATAATTAATTGAAATATGTCACAAAAGTTTATATGCATACATTGATACACATGCGATATAACTGTTAATTATAAGTATATTTTGAAGGTTAAATTATATAAGAATTTTAAATTTTTCTCTCATAATTTTTCCTTTTTGAGAAAATAATTATTAAATTAACATCATTTAAGTTTTTGTGCAGAAAATATTAAAAGTGATGAATTTATGATGCTTAGTGAGTAAAATAAAGCCCAAAAAATTAAAATAGGATAATTCTGGAAGATGTGAATAGTTAAGGAAAACGAGCTAATTAAAGAAATCAAACTAATTAAGGGAAAAAGACTAATTAAAGAAAGCAGGTTAATTAAGGAAAACAAGTTAATTAAGGATAACAGAATAATTAAGGAAAGCATGGTTAATTAAGGAAAATAAATACAGGCTTAGTGCAAGAACCCTACTAATCTATACTTGTAAAAGAAGAAGAGAGAAGAAGGAAAATACACATAGAAATTTCAAGAGAATACAATTCCTTATCAAAGGCAAAAGCTAGAAGAATGAGAAGCAAGATTCGGAGTCATTCATTTCCTCCATTCCCTTTCTTATCTTTTCCCCCTGTACTAAATATTGTCCCTTGCAATTGTAAAGTCTCCATGATAATGAGAGGCTAAACCCTCTTTATTGGGAATTTGACAGTCAACTACTCTTGATATAATTTCTCTTCCTATCTATTTATGAAATTATATTTGTATTATCTTTTCATATACTTAATATTATTCTTTGTAACTTGATCACCTATTTGCATGGTAAATTTTAGGGACAACGTTGGGAAACGTTACTTTCTAATAGAATTGGGAAAGTGTATTTAAATAAAGTCATCATTAGGGCTAGGTTGATATTTGTTTAGCATGTTATACATCTATATTCTTAATACAATTTACTATTTTAGCTCCACAAAAGGATTTAGAAGAGAAAATAGATAAATTAGACTCTTTCATGCAGGGGACCAAAGTTAGAGTATACTAGTAAATACAGGTGTAAATAGATAAATTAGACTCTTTCATGCAGGGGACCTAAGTTTCCAGCATTCTCATCTTCTGAATTTCTTTCTACAATAATATTGGATTTTCTCATCTTTTATGTCTTTAATTAATTAATTAATTTAAATTCTTGTTTCTTTTTTTGTTTGATTTAATTTTCTATTAATTTAAATTAATGTTTTTCTCATAATCTTTTCAAAACAATTTTCTTTAACTTCTTTTATTAATAAAATATTCATCACCTAAGTACAAACAAAGTTCTTGTGAATTCCACACTCAGACTTCCATTTTAACTTTACTACTTAAGAAGCATTGGTGCATTTGCAATTCATCAACAACATGGAGACACACATATATCATAATTTTAGAAGGTAAGTCAAAATCAGTAAAAAGGAATACTAAAAGTTCCATGTATTCCAACTTGTCAAAAGTTGTAAGCAAAACTGAGCTCAAAATGAAGAAAAAAGATAGTAACTTACTACTTGTAACGATAAATATCATACTAGGGATTATCAAATAGGTCATAATGCAATTTTATAAAAAGAAAAATTTGTAAAATTTAAAACAAAATAAAATTTAACTTACCCATGGTTGGACTAATTCTCAAATCCTGAATCTGATTCTGTCGTTATGTATTTGCATTAGATTTGTAGCTCTTCTTTCCCATTCTTTCATTTATAATGCCTCAACAAACCTCATTGACCATTGTGGTTTCCCGATGAAGAATACAATATACCCTCGACACTATTCCAAATACGCCTTCGCATGCATATCTTATAACAACAGGTTCCAATCCAAACTCGAATTATTCATCATGCTGAAAGGTAGTTGAATCTATTGGTGGTTTTTCATCCTTTGGCATGATTTTGACAAATGCATCCCAATAGCCCTGAATTTCACTAATAGCAATCATGCATTTTGAAATGTTTTGAATCGTTTCCTTGTTGCGATTATCCCCACCAACTGGTTATGTGAAAGGTGTAAGAAAGAAAGAAAGTGAAGATTGGTCAATGCCTTTGGAATCTCACCCATGAACATGTTTGAGGAGAGAGGTCCAACCATTCCAGACTTTCAAACCGGAAAAGGATTATGGAATAAATTAAGCTAGTGACTTTGTTGTGGGATAGGTTGAGCAATTTCAGTGACTTCACTTCTCCAATGATTGCTAGAATCATTTCACTCACTACCAGAAAAAATTAGTACTTTCTAATCTAGTTGTTCTTCATTTGTACTGGTAACTCACTGAATGGAACAAGTCCTCACCGGTGTTTTTTGTTTCCATCATTGTTAAACTTATTCCTTGATGAGAATCAACTTACTTGGCCAATTCATGAATTCTTTGGTTTTTCTTTGCTATCTTGAGACTTCATTTACAACAAGATATGAGGTAATAAGTAATAACATCAAGTCAATTTTTCATCTACAAAGTCCCATTGTATTGGGACTATCATCACCCAACCAAGGGGTCGATCTTTATGAGAAGACCAACAAGCTTGAGGAAACACTAAATCAATTCATAGAGATATCCATGTTAAACTATAGGAGCATAGAGTCGTCCATCAAGAACCTAGAGATACAAATGGGACAATTAGCTAAACAAATAACTGAAAGACCCACTAATAGCTTTGGAGCCAACACCGAGAAGAATCCCAAAGAAGAGTGCAAGGTATTTTTCACTAGGAGGGAAAGTACTAAGAAGAAAAAGATAATTGAGAAGGATGTGCATGATGAAGAAGGAGAAAAAGATAAGAGTAAGAAAAGTGGTGACGAGGTCTCAACCACTAAGACCAAGAGCCAGTTAGCTCGGGAGACCATAAGAGAAATACCACCAGCCTCATCAAAGGAGACACTGTACCCTTTGGTGTCATCAAAGAAGGATAAGGAACATTATTTCAAGCAGTTCCTTGACATTCTAGAAGCTGGAGATTACTATCCCTTTTGGAGAGGCCATACAGCAGATGCCATTATACAAAAAGTTCTTAAAGTACATCCTCATAAAAAAGGGAAAGTACATCAACAGCGAAAACATTATGGTGAAAGAAAATTGCAGTGCAGTAATCCAGAAGCTACCTCCTAAGTTCAAAGATCCAGGAAGCGTCACCATCCCATGCTCTATTGGGAGTGTATCCATAGGTAAGGCTCTTATTGAGTTAAGAGCAAGTATCAATTTGATGTCGCTTTCTATGTACAGGAGAATAGGAAACCTGAAGATTGAACCTACAAGGATGACGCTCCAACTGGCAGACCACTCCATCACAAGACCGTTCGGGGTAGTTGAAGATGTCCTGGTCAAAGTTCGTCAACTCACTTTTCCAGTGGACTTTGTAATCATGGACATTGATGAAGATGCTGAGATACCCTTGATTCTGGGTTGGCAATTCATGGTGACTGCAAAGTGTGTTGTGGACATGGGGAAGGGTAACTTGGAGATGAGTGTGGAAGACCAAAAAGCCACATTCAACTTGTTTGAGGGAATTAAGCATCCTAGTGATAGCAAGACTTGTTTTAAGGTGGAGGAAATTAAGCAAAAAGCTAACCTCATTGGAGGGCACCTGAATTCTGTGTTCTTAGAAGAAGATGAAGTCAAGCCGGTTGAGAATCCTACAGACTCTTCTAGGGTCTTTCTAGGGCCAAAATAGGTCAAGACCCAAGCCACTCTAGACATTCCACCAGCTCCTCCACCAGTGGTCCCTCCGCTAGATGTCTTTCCTCCACCTACCGGCTAGACCTTTATGCCTTTTTCTTAGCCGAAGCAGTTTCTCCCTATGTTGTATAGCCTCTACCACAACCAGTACCTATTGATGCAGAGCCTTCACCATCTCTTCCTCCAACAGCCTGTGATGACACTAGAGGCATTCCTAGCCCAGGTTGCTTGGCCAGGAGTCCAACTTCCTTTTGTTAGGGGGGTGACACCTTTGGTGTAGCTGATGATGATGTCGCAGATGTTGAAGCTGATGATGATTATGTTGCAGACATTAGTGATGCTCATAGAGCTTGGGATCCAGGGCCCACACAAGATTAAGACCCAATTTTTTTTCTTTCGTTTCTTTATGTTTCTTGTCTTTAGTTTTTCTTTTTCTTTATCTTCCTTTATTTTTCTTTAATTTCAGCAATTTAATTTTAGTAGTTAAAATTCAATCATTGAATAAAAAATTGCATAATATTTATAAAGTCATTGCCAAAGCTTTCTAAAGGACTCAAACACTTGAAATGTTGCATACCAATTTTTGTGAAAATGTTGGTTCCATGAAGGCAAACGTCAGTTCAAGTAGTGGAGTATGAATCACAACAAAGAGAGGAAAAGGTTAGTCCATCTGAAAGAAATCATGGTGCGATAAGCTAACAACTTTGTTTTGTCCCGGTGAGTTGTGCGACACTTACTTGTGAGAGAACGTCTATTTTTAATTTCCCAATTTTCCATCATTCTTAGACTGTTAGATTAATTACATGAGGTGGTAATGATCAAGGCAATGTTTCTTCTTATTTTAAGCCACTTAGCCAAAAAGCCAACCTTTGGTGATAATTTATCCCTTGCACCTTATTTAAGCCAAAAATGATAATCATGTTTTTTGTAAAACCCTTAAGCCTACTTTAATTATCTCCTACCTTGTTTTAGGGTTTAATAGAGCATAAGGATTTTAGTCATGATATGCCCCTAATTTTGGGGAGGGTTAACGTAAAAATTGTCTCAGGAAGGTAAAACAACACACAATAAGGCACCTTCAAAAAAGCTTGTAAGCCCAAAGTTTCTTTCCTAAAAAAAAGGAGACAGATCCTAAAAAAAAAAAAAAGAAGAATAAGGGCAAAAAATAAATAGGTGTCATAAGTGTTGTTAGAACAATAAATTGAGGCTGAAAAACAAATAAGCCTAGGCTGAATAAGTGAAAGTTTTTCTATGATAAATGCTCTCTTATAGCCCTAATTTTTTAAATCCCAGAAAAACCATAATTTCTTTGATTAGCCAGGCCACATTACAAGCCAATAAAAGTCCTTAGTGATCCACCAAGTGTAAGCAGGATAACTTTAACTGAGATGAAGTGCAAAACTGGGAACATTAATTGCAGGTCGTAGAATTTTAAACATGCACTCGAGACACTTGTGCATAGAGAGAAACATTAAAGCCTTGTGAGGAAAAGTGAGGCAAGCTGACCTGATTGATTTCTACTACTAACCAATTCTATCTCAATGTTTGTTTATGCTTCCATTGCAAGATCATGGCAAATGCAAGAAGGTCTAGCTAAGGGAATTTGAAAAATTGCAGCTATTGAAAGTGTTGAAGCATTTAGAGCATGCTCTCATTTTTGTTTTTGCTTGAGGACTAACAAAGTTTTTAATTTGGGAGATTTTGATAACTGCTAAATATGAGTTATTTTTTATGATAAAAATATATTGAAAATATCTTTAAAAATATTTAGTTAGCAGTTATTTTTGGCTCAAATATTAAGAATTGATATTTTTCTTATTTATGGCTTGCAGATATGAAAAGGAAGGATTAAAATTAAAAAAGATCCAAAAAAATATCAAAAATATAAATAAGGAAGATTTTTTGCATCAAGCCCAAGTCCATTCTAGCAATTATAAAAAAGGAGTCAAGCTTAAGTCCACTCCCGTAACTATAAAAAGAGAGTCAAGTCAAGGAGAAAAGACACACCGAGTCTTAGAGCACTCTAATACACACCTAAAGCTTGAGAACTCTCCCTTAGGGAATTCTTTCTTCTCTTTCATCATTTTCTATTCCTTTTTTCCATCCCTTCTCCTCCATCAATTCCTATACCCCTTTTCAAGTATAAGCCCCTTATGGCTATGAGAGGCTAAACCCTTAGTTAGGGCCTCACAGGCCTAAAAAGCCAAAAGATGTATGGTACACTTCATATTTATCAATGCAAACAAGTGTTTTCTTTCTTATTATCCTTTCTTACTTTTAATTTCATACATCATTCATCCTTGCATCATCTTTGGGGGTTAGGTGCTCGACAAAGGGTAATCCTTAATAAAAATACAAGAAAGGTTTTGTATGCATCTATTTTAGGAATTAGTCGCTCGACAAAGAGTAATTTTGAATAGAACTAAATGGAAGGGGTATCTTAATAAAATCATTGCTAGACATAGAGTGATTGCATTATGCCCATGCATCAAAGCAAACATCTAGAATTAGAACTTCATGCATTTTATCTATTGACTCTTTGCAAAGACATTTGGGAGATAGATAGGTAAAATATGTTTGTCATCCTGAGACATCAGGGGCAAGTATTTTAATAGATGTGGGTAAGATAAATTCACATGATTGATAGAGAAAAATCATAAATAATACATCTTAGTCAAATATGACATGTTAGGTCCTAACATTCTCATCCATTGAATTCCCTATTATTTCTTTTGTTTTCTATTAATAGTTATTATTTTATACTCTATTCTTTTAAAGTTATCTTTTATACATCATCTTATCTTTTTCTCTTATAAATTAGAAATTATCCAACACAAGTACAAAATAAAGTCCCTGTGAAAATCGACACTCAGACTTCTGAGTCTTTATTACTTGGACATTTGGTACACTTGTCAAAGAGTTAACAATGTACATGTCTTCAAGATTTCCTTGCTTTGGTCCCACCATTAGTTGCCACTTTAGTCCTCTTACTTCTACATTCAAAATAAACAAAAATTAAGTTAAGAAATTACCAAAATATGCATCCTAAGGCTATTCTAACTTATTTTCAAATTAACTATTAAAAATGACAAATAAAGCTTAGAAGCCTTGAAATACTAAGATAATTACCTCAAAATTGTCATTCAAATAAAGTTCACAAGACAATTATCAAAATATCCCAAACTTGAAACTTTATTTGTAGTCAAGCAAACTAAAACTCAACTACACACAAAATCTAAAAATTAAAAACAAGATCACATGATTCAAAAGGAAAGAAACTTGTCAACACATAATCACATGCCTTCAAAAAGTTCCAACAATGTTCATGGAATTCCATTTCCCAGACAATCATAAGAATGGTGCCCACAAGAATGATCATAAAAGAAGCATGAAAACATCTTCTAGGAATTAGTGAGCATGGCAACAACAACATTGAGAAACTCCAAATGTACAAGGCTACTAACCAAAGGTGTTCACTCTAAGGAACATGCCATAAAGTGTGAGTGTTTCTCTCAATCCAACACAATGAAACCTCACAATTAAACTTTGTTTTTCATCTCAACAAAGAAATTCTCACACACATGAAAAATCACATGGACTTTATTAGCTATTAACTTGGTTAGGCTTCAATAAGACATGATTTTTCAGGATAATGAAAGATACCTAAAAGAATTAGGAGATAAATTATCATCAAACACAAGAACCATCACTCATTCTTCTCTCACCAATCATGAACACCCCCAAATTAGCCAAACTTGGTCCAAAAAATATAAACCGAAATGAAACAAACTTTTTATTGAGTTAATAATTATTTATTTGCATTGTTCATCAACTTTGACCTTTTTTTTTCAAAAGTGTATCAAATTTTGCCAATTAAATCACGTGTCAACAATTATAATGTATCTCGCAGTTTGTTGTGACCGTAAGCAGTGACACTAAGTATATATAGATACAAGTCTTTTAGAGTTTTACTTACGCCAAACATATGTAAGTAAAAGACTTATGAAATTTTACCTATGATCAAGCATATAAGTATAAGTTTTTAATTTTTTCACTTACACTAAATATATGTAAGAAGAAGTCTTTTTGGTTTTACCTACTTTAATTTCAATTATATATGTTTGTAAGACTGTTGCAAGAGTTTTACCGAAGTTAACTCGTTAAGCATCTATAGTTAGAAGTTCTTTAAGATTTTACCTGTACTAAATCATGTCTGTGGATAAAAGTTTCCGTAAATATATGTCAATTTTCTTGTCATGGTTTTAACAATTAATTATCATTAATTAATTTGCAGGAAAAATTGAGAACAATTATAACATTTAACAAACTAACGAATGTCAAAATTATGATTAATTATATATGAGAAAAAATGATAGAGGAAAAAAAGTTATAATTCAAAATTGTAAATTAAATTTTAATTATGACTTAATTAGAGTTTGCTTCGAATCATAATTCTTATATTTTATTGTGTAGAGAATATAAAATTAAAATTTTGAGTTGATATCTGAGAAAAGTATGTTTCTGTTCCTTATGAATATTTTTATTATTATGTAATGAACTAAAATTTGTGTCTTTCACAAATAATTAATATGATAAAGAAATGTTTTTAGTCACTATATTTTTTTTTTGAATGATAGTCATTATAAATATAATTTTTTATGTAATCTCTCTAGATATTTAAAAATTCAGTTGTAATTTCTCTTAAACATGTCAGATGAAACCATTAGGATACATCAGGGTCAATCTAACACCATGTGTTTTTTAGGGAAGTCAACACCATGTTAGTTAACGGTCTCTGTGAAACAATTGTACATTTTTCAAATTAGTTGACCAAAATAAGATATTATTTTCAAATTAGTTGACCAAAATAAGATATTATGATTTGATAGACTAAAATGAAATTTCAAGATATTTAAAGAAATTAGAAACATATTGCTCCAGTAAAAAAATAATATAATCAATTGAATTTATATATTCTAAAAATTAAAGATAGTATGTTTTCATGTGTTGACTAGAAAACGAAAAAGACAGGTGGCTTTAAGTTCAACAAGTGTATAATTTGAGTGTTCGACAACATGCCTCTCGACAAACAACGATTACCGTTGGAGGAGTTTCTAAAGTAATTTGAATTTTGACCTAGCTAAATGATAAAATTTTCAAAAAAAAGATTAAAAGAAGAAAAAAAATAAAAAGGTAAAATAATTTAACTTTTCTCATAAGATAAAACCTCATATAAATTTTAAATTTTATATAATTTATTTTTCTAAATTTTTTAAAAGCTAAGGTGTATAAATTAATTTTAACTCTTATAAATTCTTATTGCAACTATATATCTCAAAGAATTTATTTTTAAATGCCGTGGGTTATATATATCTCAAAGAAAGTTTCAACTATATATATGCGTACTTTAAAATTTATTTACATGTAACTATTAGTAGTAAGTAATATTTGACATTAATGACAATTGTCTATTAAAAAAAATAGTAGTAAGTAATATTAGATCATACACGGGGTTATATACCACACATTATGACACTAATGACAATTGATTAACATAAAGAAGTAACCAACCCGAATAGTTGCGTAAAACAAGAGAACATATTACAATTGACTAAAAAAAATCTACGCATGACCGGAAGAGATTGACGATTCCGCGTGTTTGGTAGAAAGAAATTTATTTGATTCACTATTAAAAAAAATTAGGTAAGATTTTTATGAATCAAACAATTATATTTTTTATTTTTTTAATTATTTATCACATTATATAATTTAATAAATTTTATGAAAAATTGATTAAAAACATTTCTGAAATCCTCCTTTTCTCAAGAAATGCTATTTTTTTAATCCATAATTCCTAAGAAACCAAAAATTTTCCAATTATCAAAGACAGTTTCTTATCTCTCTTTTGTTTGTTCTTAATTTGCAATTTTACTATTTTTTATCATACAAATGAATCTTCTATATATTTCCGTGTCGAAGTACCGCTAAAACTTGAAAAGATTCTAGACCTCAAAAAACAAGGAACGTAGTTTGACAGTACTGCTGGATCAGGAAAAAATATAATGGGGCATGCCCAGGTGGGTTTTTTCTGAGATAGAAAATGCAACGTTACGTAACCTAAGTACGCTGAAAAAACAAAAAGAGTGTAATAATTTTTTGAACAAGAGCCATGGCATTATGAGGCAGCACTACTTACTGTATTTGTATGTATCCATCATAATTTTTCTGATTCCGCGTCATGTCACTTGGACAGAAAAAATAGAAGAAACTAGAGACGTAGGTGTGATTTGTTTTGTTGCATAGGATAAATAGAAAATACGAAAATCTACGTGCCATAAAAAAGGTGTGGCTGCGGTTCGCCTATCAATTCATTGTGTATCCCCACTCAGTTGGCCAATCCTCTTCACTTGTTCTCTCTCTCTCTCTCTCTCCTCAGTATCTCTTCTCTCTGGTTGCAACTTGGTGTGGGTGTGTGAAAGCACCAAAAATACGAATTTTCTGCAAAAGAAATCAATCCTTCTCTCCCAAAAGAAATGCTATAGTGTGGGAGAAAAGGGTATTAAAAAAGATAAGTGCCAAACCTCAAAGTTGTGCGTTTTACCTCCCTCAGTTAAAGAGAAAACAAAGACCAAAAGGAATAAAAAAAAAAAAAAGGTATAGAGAGAAGGTATTAAGGTAAGAGTTAAGACCAGTTAGCATTTCTTAGTGTTGTTGTTTGTTCTTGAGGCTCAGTGGTCAAAGGGAAAGGAAAGAAGGAAGGACGGAAAGAGATCTATCTATCTGGTATATGGTTAACAAAGAGGTTGTATGTGTATGCGTGAATAATAATAACAACAATAACAATAATAGACTAGCTCTTGAGGTTGTGGTGTTGGTGAAATTTTTTTTGTGGAGAGATGTCCGGTGGTGGATGCAGCATAGTGTGGTTCAGGAGAGATCTGAGGGTGGAGGATAACCCTGCACTGGCTGCAGGAGTGAGAGCAGGTGCTGTGATTTCTGTCTTCATTTGGGCTCCTGAGGAAGAAGGTCAATACTACCCTGGAAGGGTCTCTAGGTGGTGGCTCAAACAAAGCTTGGCTCACCTTGATTCCTCTCTGAGAAACCTTGGCTCCCCTTTAATCACCAAACGTTCCACTAATAGTATTTCTTCTCTCTTGGAGGTTGTTAAGTCCACTGGGGCTACCCAACTCTTTTTCAACCATTTATATGGTAAAGTTTTAATTCTTATGCTTATGTATGTCTATGATTCTAGTGCTTGCCCTAGTTCAACTTCTTTCCTTTTCTTTTCAACCATAATACTTTGTTTTGTTTTGTACAAATGTTTTTTTTTATGAACCACAAGTATCATTCATAAAAGACAATCATGCTCGAATCAGATACAACTGTTTGATGTATGCAAACATGATACCAAGGTTTTGGAAGGTTTTCTCATTACTTAGTAATGAACAACATCATTGTAGATTGTAGGATCCTTGATTCTATTAATTAGAGTTGTTTCTATTTGTTATTTTTTAATTGTTTCATTATGGTTTCATAGTTTATATAATTGGATTTCCTTTTTCATAGTTTCATGAGAAAAGTGAAGTTCATCCCTCATGATGATGATATCAAAGTAAGTAACTATCTGTGTTGCAGATCCATTGTCACTTGTGAGGGATCACAGAGCAAAGGAGGTTCTGACGGCTCAAGGCATTACCGTACGTTCCTTCAACTCGGACTTGTTGTATGAGCCATGGGATGTGAATGATGCTCATGGCCAACCATTCACAACTTTTTCTGCTTTTTGGGAAAGATGCCTTAGCATGCCTTATGACCCACAAGCACCTCTTCTCCCACCTAAAAGGATTATTCCAGGTCTACTTTTATTCAGTTTTTTTCCTTAGCCGCACATTTTTTATTAGTAGTAGTATTGTTGCGTGTTGATTGGGTGCTACTAGCTGCATAAGTCATTTACTTCTTGTGGCTCTAGTTTGAAGTTGGCACTTCAACAAATTATCCAAATTGAGAAAAGAACACAAATGCTTTTAACCGCTTTAAAAGTTCCTGTGTAACATAGCAGAAAGGTACAAAAAGTTAAATTATACTATTATCTAACAAGATGGAGTTTACTTTATATTTTGAATGAAATTAAAAATTCATAGATCATTCTGCCTCGTCAACTAATAGGCTTCCAATGTTGTTGTCCAACCATTATAAGAAAATAACATAAAAAATTAAGATGCAACAAATATTCTATTGGGTTGTTACAGCTGGCGCCTCATGCCAAAATAGGAAAGTCTGCAAGTTTTGTCTTCCAAACGCCTATTTTGGTTATGTACATATACAAGTTTTATTGGTATATTCTAAAAAAAATTCACCATTTTAGTTCGTCAGTCATGCAAAATGTGATTTAGATAGTTCTTTGTTCAATGAAAAATAATGCATGTAACGGTGGTCTAATTTAAGGACTAATTTCACTGTAGTTTACATGATTAATGGACTATATTAATGTAAAAAATTATTGAAGAACCGAATCCATAACAACACTTTCAAGGACCAAAGTAATGACACTTCTATAGTGTTTAATTTTATCCAATAGAAGTCTGTCATGTGTTCTTCAATATTTGGTACATGTTTTTTTTTTCTTTGTAGCATTGTCACTTTTAATGAAGCATCACTCTTGACTTTAATTTGCACTATGTGTTAACAATTTTTGCGTTCTTTCAGGTGATGTATCAAGGTGTCCTTCTGATACATTGGTGTTTGAAGACGAATTGGAGAAGGCAAGCAATGCGCTTCTTGCTCGAGCATGGTCACCGGGGTGGAGCAATGCAGACAAGGCATTGACAGCATTCGTAAACGGTGCTTTGATCGAATACTCGAAGAATCGCAGGAAGGCAGACAGTGCCACAACCTCATTTCTCTCACCACATTTGCACTTTGGTGAGGTGAGTGTGAAGAAAGTTTTCCACCTTGTCCGCATCAAGCAAGTGTTTTGGGCCAATGAAGGAAACAAGGCTGGTGAAGAGAGTGTGAACTTGTTTCTCAAGTCTATTGGCCTCAGAGAGTATTCGAGATACATTAGTTTCAACCACCCTTATAGTCATGAGAGGCCCCTTCTAGCCCACCTTAAGTTTTTCCCTTGGGTGGTGAATGAAGGATACTTTAAGGCTTGGAGACAAGGCAGAACAGGGTACCCTTTGGTGGATGCTGGAATGAGAGAGTTGTGGGCAACTGGTTGGTTGCATGATCGGATACGCGTTGTGGTTTCAAGTTTCTTCGTGAAGGTGCTGCAGCTTCCTTGGAGATGGGGAATGAAGTATTTCTGGGACACCCTTTTGGATGCAGATCTTGAGAGTGATGCTCTTGGTTGGCAGTACATATCTGGCACTCTCCCTGATGGTCGTGAACTTGACCGAATAGATAATCCACAGGTGCATTTGCTTCTGTGTATAAACTACACAATCTTGCTTTATGTTGATGCTTTTTTTGTGTATGATCATCTGTTTACATGTTATTCTTTATATATTGAAAAGTAATGCCATGTCATGAGTTTCATAAGCCTGTTGTTATTACTTTTCTGGTTTGTGTACTTTATGAAGTCATGAACTCTTCTGTCTACCACTCGAGTTTTTCCACAGAGAAATGAATCAGAAAGTATTTCCAACCTCTTCTCTGAACTGTCTCAAATATTGCTATGTATATTACAAGCCAGTTTTTTGTTTGAATATCAATTTATATGAAGCCAAAAGTCCATCCCACTATTGTTTACATTTCAGTCAGTGGAGAAGCTTCAATTGTCTGATCTGGTGTGATGCCTCTTTTAATTCTTTTCAGTGTTTGAAAGTTAACATTCTCAACATGGTTAAGACAACACTCTGGCTTCTTTTGCCTTATCTGAACTTTCCTCTTGAAAATTTGAGATAGTCATTCTTATCACTTGAATGCCCTTGAATATGATTGATCAATCATAACTATTGAGTTAATTTTTTATCAATCATAACGTCGTTTCTTCTATTTTGAGGGCAATCGGATTGAACTCTAAGATTTTGGTTATATGCTACTGTCAGCTATTTGAATGCTTTAAAAGATGATAAATACCTTGTGATAAATCCACTCATTTGATTTTTGCATTTTCTAGTTTGAGGGGTACAAATGTGACCCAAATGGAGAATATGTGCGACGATGGCTTCCTGAACTTGCTAGATTACCAACTGAATGGATACACCATCCATGGAATGCACCGGAGTCTGTACTCCAAGCTGCTGGAATTGAACTTGGTTCAAATTATCCTCTTCCCATTGTGGGAATAGATGCAGCAGAAGTAAGACTTCAAGAAGCACTTATTCAAATGTGGCAACAAGAAGCAGCTTCAAGAGCTGCAATGGAAAATGGAACCGAGGAAGGGCTTGGAGACTCAGCTGAATCAGCCCCTATTGCCTTTCCTCAAGACATACAAATGGAGGAAAGGCCTGAACCTGTTAGGAACAACCTGCCTCATGGTACTCGGCGCTACCAGGATCAGATGGTCCCAAGTATCACATCTTCCCATGTGAGAGTTGAAGAGGAAGAAACATCTTCAGACCTTCGAAACTCGGCTGCAGACAGCAGGGCCGAAGTGCCTATAAATGTGACCACACAACAAATTGCAAGAGAGACAGTGAATCAAGGGGTGTTACTGAATGCAAACAGAAACACTCGAGTACAGAATAATGCTACTACGTGGCTGAGAAATGCAGCTGAAGATTCCACAGCAGAATCTTCAAGTAGTACTAGGAGAGAAAGGGATGGGGGTGTAGTTCCAGTATGGTCTCCCCCAGCTTCTAACTTCTCAGAACAATTTGTAGATGATGAAAATGGTATAGGAGCCGGTTCATCTTACTTGCAAAGGCAGCATCCTCAGTCTCATCAATTGATGAACTGGACACGGCTACCTCAGACAGGGTGAGATTTCCCAAAGCACTGAAAAGATTAATACGTACTTTTGTGCTCGTGCTAGACAATTTCATTACAACTTTACTAGGTCATATTCTCCAACCATTTTGAGGATTTGGGAAACATAGTATGGCTAACCTGCTTCTGTTCATTAGGCTTCTTTAAGACCTATAAAACACTTTTTCCGCATGCCTACTTTTTGGTTTTTTCACTCTTCTGGTTCTCTCCACGAGAATTAGATAGGTTGTAGAATTTTGTTACATCTACAACCACTCGTGCTTATTTGTAAAACATCTGCCCTGTCTTTTGATTTAAGATTTGTGTTTTAACTTCATATTAATTTTATATAATATATTGTTGCCGTGTTGTGTTCTGTGATATCTATCTGTAGTTTCTAGATGTAAAGAGTGTGCTGCAATATTTTCATGTATTAGTAATTTATCAGGAAAATTATGTAATGAATGCCAATATTTTGGATGATGTTTCTTGGAATGGATCCTCCGTAGCAACTTTACCACCACATGATATTCTAACCCTTCAACAAATTTTATTAATATAATATATTTTTATTTCAAAATTAAGGTTTAGAAGAATATTTGACCATATCTAAGTTTTTGTAACCATTCCCTTGTTTCTGATCTAATGTTTATGATCTTATTTTGGTGGTCTAGTTATCTTGTTACGATTAATACTTCAATTACAGGTAATTTACGTCTAGAACATGCCGATTAATATCAGGGGGAAGGAAAATGCACTCTCCCCTCTTCTTCTGGGAATCGTGGGATGGTGAACCGCATTGGACATACATGTGATCATTTCCTACATCCTTAAACCTGTCTTGACACATGATTAACGGCTGACCTCCAATGTGTATGAAATTTTCAGTTCAAGCGGGTAGTAGTTTCATCTGCGGTGCCTTTTGCTCTCTTGTACAAAATTTGTAGGCCTACTGTATAGTATAAATTTGTATTGTGGAGGAGAAATAGCCACTATTTAATTTGGACCTTTGGTCCTCTCTTAAAACTCAGGGTTGTGCTTATCATTTAAGGTAGTTATTTACATTTCCTGTCCCGTAATCCTGTACATTTATTTTGACTACTGTAAAGTGCACTCATCTCAGTGCTCACATCTCCAAAACTTCTCTATATGGCAAACTAAAAAGACAGTGCCAAAAACTTTGTTTTTGTTTGCCCTGTCTTTGTAATGCTTATGCCTGAAATTTCCTATGGTTGAGTAAAGATATGCAAATAATTGCAACAATTTAGTAACTTAACTGTTTTGCTTTAGCCATAATAAACTATATTTTAAAAACACAGAACTTTGCATTTTGTAAGGTAACTGCTAAAGTAATCGGATTGTTTATTTTTAAGCTAACTAGAGATTACAGATCCTCAGAGTTTGATCAAGTTCATGGAAGTGTATAGTTTGATGGATTAGAGTGGTAAATGATTATGACTGCATATGTTACAATCACATGATTTTGGTTTAACTGGTTGGGTTACTTCCAGGAATTTGTAAAGTGTACTTGCTGAGACTGCTCCTAGAATTGGGCTTACGATATAAACCCAAATGTTTTTGTAATCACCAGAGACGATAGCTGGACCTAAACTCCTTGCTGGATTCATTGAAGCTCCAGTAATAGGCCTGCAAAAACAAAAAGTTCTAGGTTCAGTTACTTTTGCACATTGAATTGCACATAATATATTGTGTATATATAAGAACAAGATTTCTGGTTGTCAACGAGAATTGTGATAAGATGAGTGTAGAAATTGATTGTTTACCCGGCAATGATGACATTAATCAGAACTGAAATGCCTATGGCAACTCCAGTGAGATCTTTGCTCTGTTTCAATTAGTAAAGGCACCAAATTAGTTCCTACCACATCGAACAACATACAACAAAATTCCAGATTTATAGGTGGAATCTTGTTCTTCCTAAGCAAAACCATTCACGTTGGAGACAGATGCAGAAATAGTCATAGATTGGAAAATTGTCATAAAATTTAATAAATTAATTTTGTACAAGAAATTATTATATGTACATTTAGCAAGTGCTAGAGAAATTATTATACGATCTAGGATCATGTGATCTTGGCCAATCTTCATGTGATATGTTATTTACTCTTATTTTGTAACTTGACAGATATGATTACATATCAAGTGAAGATTGATCAGAACCATATAATCTCAGACTACAAAAAAATTTCTCTACTTAAACGTATCTTTATAGGGAAAACAAATCTAAAGAAGCAGAGTTTCTCTATCAGCCATTAAAATGTTCAATATAGAGCATAAAGAGTATGCTATTAATTGTGGAGAATAGAAATAGAATGAACAAAGATAGCTACTACTAAGATAATGCATGGTAAATTATAACTAACGGTACACCTCTGTGATCAGTGGCAACACCACAAATGGTGAGCATCAGTATGTAAGCGGTGATGAATTCCCACACTATTGCTTCTAAATGAGAAGTTGAGCTCAAGTATTTAGTCACCGTTACTCCAACATCCACCTTGTCATGATGCAACACTTTGAGGGTGAGAGGGTATGACACCTTCTATCATAATATACATATTTATATAATAAAATATATGGAAATCTGAAATTACATAAAATGATTTTATTCAATAAACATAAAGGAGTTCATGTAGGTAAAAAGTTCACATCCACCTTAATCACCAAATTAAAAACTTATCAATTAAGGATATGAAAACATTTTCGGCTCAAAACAAGACCATTCAAGTTTACAAAAGAACTCAAGTTAAGTAACATAATAAATTAAAGTAAAATGATATGTTTGAAACATCATGCAATTAAAACAGAAACTCATGCCCCAATGTTACATCTTACCAGAGCATTGTGTTTTGACGTTCTCCAGCATGAGGTTCCTTAAAGCAATCCACCTAGCAATATGTTCCCATGAACACAAAGTTTGAGATCATCACATGATCTAAACACAAACAACACACGAGGAGTGAGTTATTACATTTTTAAACAGGTAAAGATAAACAAAGACATACATATATAATATACGTATAACAAGCTCAACTTAGCACAATTTGCATCATTATATCACTCATTGCGTAACATCACTTGTCTCAAGGATTTAATCACAAGATCACATTCCACACCTTCACATTAATCACGTGTTCAAAACAATAAATCTCAAGTACAATACAACATCTCACACTCACACAATTCATTACCCACCATCACGTAGCAAGTCACAATGATCATTACACAGGTGTTATGCAACAGATACACTAAGACTCAATCTTATATGCAATGTAATACCATGTCAGTGAAAAATCTCATCGGACACCTAGGAGTACATGATAAGACAGACCACACACTGATAAGTCAGGTCACTCTCACTAGGTAAAATCATAGGGAGATCACTCAGGGTAATGCTGTTTTGCAAGAATATTCCAACCATATGGGATCGGCATAGGTTTAAAGACGCACTCAAACCAGGTGTATTTACCCTCAAGGCCTAGACTCCGAAGAGTCCATCCGGGCTTCTCCCTCTTGATTCAGGTCCAACCTAGAAAATATTTTAACATGCAAACTCTATCGGTAACACCCTCTACCCCGTCATGGAATTTAATTAAATCAATTTTATTTAAATTACTTAAACCAATTCACGTGAAAAAAAGGGTCACATTTATTTCACTGTTACCAAATAGAACTTATTAAAAACATCTATGGCTCAAAACAAGATCGTCCAAGTTTACAAAAGAACTCAAGTTAAACATTGAATTAAAATAAAGTAAAATACATGTTTGGAACATCATCCAATTAAAACAGAAACTCATGTTCCAATGTCACATCTTATCAGAGCATTGTGTCCTAGCGTCCTCTAACACGAGGTTCTTTAAAGTCATTTATCTAATCATTTACTCCCACGAACATAAGGTTCAAGATCATCACAGGGTCCAAACACAAATAATACACAGGGAGTGAGTTATCACGTTTATAAATAAAGTACAGATAAACAAAGACGTAATTAAAATACATTATAAAATTATTTATAACATAACTCAACTTACTACAATTCACATCACCACTTTATCATTTAAAATTCATCATAGAAATCATCAATCACATTATACATGAATCACACACTCGAGTCAAAACATAACAACACTCCCAAATTTCATAATAAATAAATCATAGGCGTCATGAAACAATTATACTAAGACTCAAGCCTATATGCAATGTGGTACCATGTAAGTGAAAAATCACACTGGGATGCTTAGGAGTACATAACAAGATACATCACACAATGGGTATGTCAGGTCATTTTCACTAAGTAAAATCATAAGGTGACCAGTCAGGATCACTCTGTTTTGTGAGAATGCTCTAACCATATGGGATCAACATAAGCTTAAAGGAGCACTCAAATCGGGTATTTTTACCCCCAAGACTTCAACTCTGAAGAATCCGTTAAGGTCTCACCTTCATAATTCAAGTACAACCCCTAAAAAAACTTTTGCATGTAGACACTACTCATGAATTATACAATACTCACGACCTCACACTCGTGTTTCAAACACGTTTAACACATTGCGCTAACATTTAAGACTTTAGGTTCTTAACTTGAAACCCTAAACTTTCCTTTTAATACTTTGTGCATAAATACTTTTCTCAATATAAACACTAGTCGGGTTATTGTATAATTCATAGCTTACAACACAAGTATTGTCACGTCAAGTATTAACCACACATTTATTCACAACCATATCTCATGTTCACAATATAACATTTCATAATTCACTACATATTCAATTTATCACTTACACACAATTTTAATCACAATTTCATGATCTCAATATAACAATCTTGCAATTATAATCATACATGAAGAATTACAAAACAATAAACATCTAAAAATATACCTCAAAATACACATGTTCATTCTAACCCCAATTGCGATAAACTTATCCCTTACCTCTAAGCGGGTTCACCTGTGCAGTCCAGCAGTGATAGCAGCATCTCTAGCGGTTGTCTAATATTCATCAAGTTTTTCCTCTGGTTGCTCTGTTAGGGTTTTCAAGCTTTAGAGAGAAGGAGAAGGGATTGAAGCCTCCATTTCACTGTCTCCGTGCATGGGAGGCTTCTCTCTCCACAGGCATTATTTTACAAATCCCCATAGTGGGGGTGCTCGAAAGTGAGTTATGAACCTCGTGTTCTAGTTTCATGATGATCCAACGGTTAACAAGACCAGTATCGTAGTTTTACTTGAATGAGTTTGGGTGTAAATGAGAAAAAGAAAGCTACGATGTGAGGGATATTACCCTCACCATAGATATTTTTTCACAAATCTCAACGGTGGGTATGTTTGTAAATGAGTTCCAAATCTGGTGTTTAAATTTCACCATGATCCAATGGTTAACAAGTTTGGTATTGTTGTTTTACTCGGACATGTTTGAGTGTATGCGGGAGAAAGAGAAATTTTTGGGAAAGGAAAAAGAGAAAACGACATTGAGAGGAAGAGAAAGTGTAGAGATGTATCATAAGTTTAAAAACTGACCTAACATATCTATTTATAGCTAGAGTATTCTCAGTCTATTATTTACTCTATTTTTCTTTATTTTTATTATTTTATAAACATGAACTCTATTTTATTCTCTATCAAAAGAATAAATAAAACATCTTTTTTTATTTTCCTTCAAATCATTATTTTAATTAATAAAATTATTTCTCCTTATTTATGTAATTATAAAAACCTCATCAATATTTCTAAAACTCTATTTATTTTTAAATAAAATCCTTTTTTAATTTATTTTACGAAAAATAGGGTGTTACACTATCTATGAACTATACGAAACACACAACTCCTCAATTGTTATCATTGTACAAACAAAATTAAAACGCATAAAAACACCCCAAAATTAACCTCAATTTGATCCTCTAAGGATCCCTACACTTGTTCACTTTAACCCCAATTGCGATAAATTCATTCATTACCTCTAAATGGGCTCATGTGTGTAGTCTGGCAGCGATATCGACATTTCTAGCGGTTTTCTAAGATCCCTCAAGTTTTTCCTTTAATTGTTCTGCTAGAGTTTCCAAGCGTTAGAGAGAAAGAGAAGGAATTGAAACCTTAATTTCGCTATATTTGTGTGAGGGGAATTTCTCTCTCTACAGACATTATTTCACAAATCCAACAGTGGAATGTGCGAAAATGAGTTCCGAATGTGGTGTCCAAATTTCAGAACGATCTAATGGTTAACGAGTCTGAGATTGTAATTTTACTGGAATAAGTTTGAGTGTATGTGAGAAAAACAAAGGGTTTTGAGACAGGAAAAAGGGAGAAAGAATTTGGGAGGAAGAGAGAATGTAGAAACATATTGTTTGTAAAAACTAATCTAATATGTCTCTATTTATATCTAGGGTACTTTGAGTGTATTATTTATTCTATTTTTTATTTAATAAAAAAGAACTTTATTTTACTATTTCATTAATAAATAATCAATTAAAACATTCTTTATTTTCAAAAACATCATTTTACTTTATTTACTTTCTAGTACTATGAAACTCTTATTTTAATTAACAAAAATAATTTTCTCTCATTTATTTAATTTCTAAAAACTCTATTAATTTTTAAATAATACTCTTTTTATTTATTTAATGAAAAACAAAGTGTTACAGAGGGACCAGTGTAGCACCCATCATCTGGCACAACACATAAATAGGCACTTAGGAAAAATAGGGACAAAAGGAAAGAATGAAATCAGTGGGAAAAAAGAGATTGAGCACCAAATGATCCCTGTGATTGAATGATATATAGTGTTTCAATATTACATGGTACTATTACTATAAAAGGTGTTACTATCAACTAGATTGGATCTAGTAGAGGAACTAATCTCTCACATCGTAACAAACTAAGGTTTAAATTTTCGCTGAGTGAGATATTCAGATTCAGTGTTCAACTGTGCTTCGAATAGAGTTACCTTTGAATGACTATGATGTAGCTCCATGTGGAGCTTGTAGGTCTTGGATCTTCTTCATCAATGGAGTATTTTGCTTCTTGAAGATGAATGACAGCAGAATGGAGAAGGAAGAAAGATGATTGGAGACGCCACTTCAAGGAGAATATGAGTCAAGAAGAAGCTTACCACCATAGGAAGTCATGGATAAGAGCTTGAAGGTAGGAGAAGATGAGTGGAGGGAGAGAAAGAGCACAAAATTTTGTGCCTCAAATGAGGTCTGAATTTTGAAGTGTAATTCTCAAATGATCAAAGTTAAAAAAATGCACACACATAACCTCTATTTATATCCTAAGTGTCACACAAAATTAGAGGAAAATTTAAATTTTTATTCAAATTTCACTTGAATTTGAAATTGAATTTGTGGAGCTAAATTTTGGAGTCAAAATTTCACTAATTATAATTAGTGAATTTTAACTATGGTTCAGCCCACTAATCCAAGATCATGTCCAAAATTTTCCACTAAGTGTGCTTAGGTGTCATGAGGCATATAAAGCATAAAGGACATGCACAAAGTGTGACTATATGATGTGGCAATGGGGTGTAGCAAGCAAATGCTCACCTCCCCCTCTAAAATTTAATTGGATTGGACTTCTCCCAATTCAATTAAATTTATTTCCCAACACACATCAAATATTCACTTAATTGTGAAATTATAAAACTATACCCCTAATACAAAAACTAGTCTAGGTGCCCTAAAATACAAGGGCTGAAAAATCCTACATTTTTAGGGTACCCTATCTATATTATGGAGCTCTAAATACAATGCCCAAAAATAATGAAATTCTAATCTAATATGTACAATGATAAGTAGGCTCATACTTAGCCCATAGACCGAAAATTTACCCTAAGGCTCATCAAAACCCTAGGGCCTTCTCTTGCATCTCTAGCTCAATCTTCTTGGAGTCTTATATCTAATACCTTTAGGAGTAGATCAGACTATATACGTGGAAAACTGGAAAAGGTAATTTTAGTTAATAGGACAAGTGGCTTACAAGTTTAAATTGAACTTTTCTGACAGCAGCCAAAGCAATTGGGACCAAAGACATAGCCAATAGAATATGTAGCCACCGTGAGAGCTAGACCCGAAACAATTGCTATGCCTACTATTGTAAGTGGAAACTTCTCGTTTACAAGAGCTGCTCCACATCCTGCAAATATAAGAATGTATGTACTAACAACCTCAGCAATAGCCTACAAAAGCAAAGGTGGAGTTAGATAATAGACATTAGACACATAAGAAAATAACAAAAAATTGATCTTGGAGAAGATTGCTATAATGATAATTATATTTGGTGCATCTTGATTATTTTCATGTGTACATGCATTATGCTTTAGAGCTAGCCACCTTTTGGATGTTAGATGGAAAGTGTTTAGTCTCATGGATAGTTTTGTGTCCTTCATCAGTGGAGAATTCAGACTTAATTGAAGAATCAACATTAACTGATAGTGAATCAGACGTCATAGAACTTGAAATCTTGAATGCCAAACTGTCGATTAATTTGTATTCTTATATGCAGGCATGCAGTGTCTATTTCAGTTAGATGCACATAAGGAGTACAAACAAAACATCCTCTGATACACTCATTCTAACAAACTTTTTCGGTGTGTTAAAATTTATTGAACACAATAAAATAATAAAGATTTATTAAATAAAAATGATAAAGAGTAAGACTCACAATTTCGTGATTTCAACCAATAATAAAAAATATGTTATAAAGAATGCACTAGAAAATGTATCACTAATATTTTTTGGAGAATATTTACTTGAATTTTAAAATAAAATTTTTAAATATTTACTTGGTTTTTACACACTTACCTACAACAATAAAAGGTCGAAACGATTTGGAGGTAACACAAGTTAATTATGGGTATGACATCTATGATCCACGTGATTCATCAGCTGAAGTCAATGTGAGATTTCCATTTATAATGTTAGGAGAAGTATGTTAAAAATAATAACACGCCACATAATTAAGGTCGGGTAGTTGACAACAGGAAGAGAAGAGAAAAAATACTATAGAGTTCCAAATCCTTGGCCTGCCAAAATGTTCATTTGTTGATCTGGAAACATTTTATGGGGACCATACATATATAACCAAACAATCTTAGAAAAATACTGTGAGGGGATGATTACGTTAGTGACGTTTTAGTACTTGTACTATAGTAATGTTGAGCAGATCAACTGTTTGATACATTGGCTGCATGATTAGGTACGGTATTATGGCGACAATAGCTAGTGTAAAGGGCTGTCTCAGATTAGAACAAAGAAAAGCATATTAAAATATTTTATTTTAATTTTCTTTTAAGAAATATTACTCCTAATTTCTCGTGATTAATTTTTTACCTTTAATTATTTGGAAAAAGAAAGAGTAAACTCAACCCACTTGTGGACTTTTCTCTGTTTTTTCCCTGTATACTAAAGATAAATATATTTTATTCCCTCAAATTTGAGGTATATTTGTTTTTTATCCTCAAATTTAAAATTAATCTTCCTAATTCTTGTAATTTTTTTTTTAAAAAAATGTTTTCGTATATCTGTCTAAACACTCTTTATCTATACACTGACAAAATGAATAATTTGAAATGAAAATATATATGTGATAAGATATTTGATAGTAAGAATACAAAATTAAAGTGAATTATCACATCCGTTACTTGTAATATGTTAACTATGTAAACCAAGTCTTTTACAACATTTGAACAAAGGGATTAAAACAAGTTTTTTCTCTCAAATTACAGAGTAAAAAAGTAATTTTAAATTGGAGAATCAAAGATAAATTTATCCAATATTTAAAAAATTAAAAATATATTTAAACTTAATTAAACAAATATAAAGAAGTCTAGCTAGAAGTACCTATATATACCCAATTTATTTATTTTTTGAAAAATACTTTTGGTATATATGCCTTACGAGTATCGGCTACAAGTACCTATATGACATAATTTTAGAAGTACTCATGCTTCAAAATTTATAAGTAAAACTTATACAGGGGAGGAACTTCCTCTCTTTTTTTTCCTCGAAAACACTTGTTGGTAAAGAATTTATTACACCTATAAGCATTTATTTTTAATTTTATATTTATCTAATCCTATTCATTTGATTTTTAAAATGTCAGAATTGATGTTCCAAGGTCATTTTTTTAAAAGATATTTATAACATTTTTTTTATAAATAAAATAAATGTACCTCTTGTGCATAGACCAATGGCCACTTTTCAAATTTCTTATATGAGATTGTATATTTTTGTATTATTAAATTAAAAACTTGATATTTGCTCGATTCCTTTGCTCTATGCCATCTTTTATGTGCCATCAATGCTGATATTGCTACGCAATAATGCCAATCAATTTAATTTTTGGTACCTTAATAGATGAAGACATGAAGGCATTTCTGCACTTTCAAATACCTCGAGATGTCCTTGTACTAGCAAGGAAAGGTGCACCAAAATTAAACAAACCATCAATACGTGGTGATCACTTGTTTTTCCGTGTTAAAGTTACAATACCAAAACGTATAGGGTTATGGGTATTTTTTAAATATATTTTTGTTTGCTCCCTCCCTCATTATTTTTCTGTAAATTAATATCTTGAATCTGAAATTCTGAATTTATAGTTTGGTATGATGGTATGCATTTGCCTCTGCATTTTGTCTCCAGCACAATAGAATGTGAGTTGCTTGAAGAAATTTCTTTGCTAAGCCGTTAAAAAATGCATTTTGAACGGCTGAGCAAAAAACAATTCATTATTATTTGCTACTTATCTGTCCGTGTTTCTCTTTTTCAACAACCTATGTATACAAACTATTTTTAGCACATTTAGTCTTTCAAAAGGATGCCATTTTCGTAAGACCTTTCCATACTAGTTGCAAGTTAATTGCAGTTAATAAACAACTTCTTTTAGGCAATGAGCATATTTTAGATATTTGAGTTGTAAACCATGATGTCTACTTTTCTGCTGAAAGAAAGAAGTATTTGAAGGTCCTACAGTTCAAATTACTGAAAGTACGATAGCAACAGTTGTGGTCTTGTGGAACAAACTTCACAACCAGAAGATCAAAATCACATATATGGAAGAAATCAAAGGACATTGCTGGGTAATAATTGTCTCTTAATTATTTATTGTTACATTTTCATATTTTCTTTTCATTGATCTATAGTGTATATCCTCAATCTTTTGTAAGTTGAAAATTTTAATTAATTCTGACTGCATGTACTTATTTTTGCATTACTCTCTCTATAATAAAAATAAAAACACGTAATAGTTTAGTAGCATAGTGATAATTGTCATTTCTACCTCAAATTTGTAGTAGTTTAGGGACAATTAACTATGTGATATCTTTTATGTTTTTAAACTTTGTGGATATTTTTAGTCAAGTTTGAATAAAAGCTTAATTTATTTAGAATTTTTAGTTTATACCTTTTATAAGCTTGATTTTTGTGTTGTTTGTTTATGTTTTGTAGGAATTTTATTGAAGCTTGGATCATGCAAATGAGAGTCCACAATTAGCTACTTCAAACTTTGATCAAAATTCTTCAAACTTGCCTTTGGAGAGTGCCTTTGCCATGATATCTGCAATCTGGTTTTCTGAATTGCAATGCTCCAAACTGATTTCTTTTGATTTTTTAGCTTCTCTAATAGCATCATAATTCACTTTAATGTGCTTAGTCCTTCCATGATTCTTTTCTATAGCAATAGCTGACTTGTGTTGTACGCACCCAAATAACTAGCTGTATCTCAACATCTGATAAAAATATTCTTAGCCAAATGGCTTGATTTGAAAAGTATCTTCTTAAATAAATAAAAAAAAAAGAACAAAACTTATTACACTAGAGGATAGGAGAAGCAAGAGAGTCCATGCCAACGCAGCTACCTGCCACTGCCTCATCGAAAAATTAATTTTGAA
Organism: Glycine max; assembly: GCF_000004515.6. Taxonomy (NCBI): domain Eukaryota; kingdom Viridiplantae; phylum Streptophyta; class Magnoliopsida; order Fabales; family Fabaceae; genus Glycine; species Glycine max. Next base: position 19,412,128 of record NC_038249.2, read on the forward strand.
TTAAAAATTCTATCACAAATCTTTCTAGATAACAATATTTTATAAAAACATTCAATTGAAAATAATTTTCTGTCATTATATTATAAATTTGATTGATCCATTTTATTATAAATATGATTATTCATCCTTAATAGATTGAATCGCTTTACGAGTCCTAGCTCCTACACTTTTATCAAATTTTTAATTAAATCCTGAATTTTATTTTATTTTCAATTGAAAATTCTCTTCAAATTGATGTTATAAAAATTTTGCTCAATGATTGCCCTCTAATCAATCAAGTATTTACGATTAATTTTTCATAACAACAATTAAAACAAGCAAAGAACCAAACCAAACTGAAAAAATAAAAAATAAAAAGTTCAAGAATCCAATTAAAAAAATAGAAAGACTTAACTGAAAATTTGGTAAAAATATAAAGATCCACATAACAATTAAGCATCTTTAATAAAAAAAATCAATATATTTTTTTATTTACAAAACTCAAATATAATATTTTGTTTAACAAATCAAATCTCAGTTGACTAACACAAAGGATAAAGAATTAATATAACAGAGTAAGATCTTAAAGTGTTCGCATGTGTGTAAGAAAAATTTATTTAACAATCATATTTGATTATCATCATGTGTAAAAAAAATTTAGACCAACTAGAATTACAAACAGCAAATCGAATAATTTCTGAGTTAGTGACTTTTGAGATTATCTATTATCTCTAACCAAGTAAAAATAAATAAATCTCAGCTCACTTGATCTGATACACTATTGTATTGATAAATAAAAATAACTATATTTAACATCTTAAAAAACTATTTCATTAGTATTTTTGTTTAATATTCTATCTGATCAGTAAAAAGATACTATAAACTTTCTAGTAATAAAAAAAAGGCCTCAATCATTGTCCTCAGCCTCACTCCTCACACCAACCAAAATCACCACCAGGCACACAACACGTGATGGAAATGCGTGATCTACATTCCACAATCCATATTCAACCTCCACTTTTCCTCATTAAAAACAGTTTTTATTTCCCCGCCAACCCGTTTCTTGCTTCTCTCATCTCTTCTCTTCTGTCATTTCTCATCATTCCCCCGCACATGGTTTCTCAATGATCTCTCTTCATCACTCACTCACAAGTCTAAACAATAACAACACCACCATTCTCTCCAATCTTCATTCTCTTCGTTTCGTTTCTTTAACTTTCTACAACCTTGTTTGTTGTTTGTTGCTATTAACTCCTAAGCTACTTTTTTTATCCCTAGTAGTCGAGAATAGTATACCTAACTCCTCCATGAATTAAGTTAGACCCACTTGATACTAATTAACCCATTATCTATCTATCTATCAATTATGACTCAGTGCTTCTTCAGCTTCACCGAGACCCGAAACCGGTGCTACCGGTCAATGTTCGCCGGCTCGGGTCTCCGCTCCACCGTCACGGACCTAAAAGACGGGACCGTGATGCACTGCTGGGAGCCAAAGGCCCGAGCCGAGTCGAAGCCAAGTCTGCTCCTAATCCACGGATTAGGCGCGAACGCGCTGTGGCAATGGGGGGACCTCATCCGCCACGTGGCGCCTCACTACAACGTGTACGTGCCAGACCTCGTGTTCTTCGGCGGGTCCTACACGGCCCGACCGGAGCGCGGGGAGCGGTTCCAGGCTGAGTGCGTGGCGCGGGTGATGGAGGCGAAGGGGGTGCGAAGGGTGAGTTTAGTGGGGCTGAGTTATGGCGGGTTTGTTGGGTACTGCATGGCAGCGATGGAGGAGGGGGTGGTTATGGTGGAGAGGGTGGTGGTGTGTGGGTCCGGGGTGTGTATGGAAGAGAGGGATGTGAAGGAAGGGCTTTTTCCTGTCATGGATTTGGATGAGGCTGCGAATATCTTGGTGCCGCGAACGCCGGAGAGACTTAGGGAGCTTGTTGGTTACACGTTTTTTAAACCACCTCCTTTGTGGTGGTTGCCCTCTTGCTTCCTACTTGATTTCATTGAGGTAAGGAGATGTTTGTTTTGTCTCTAGAATCAATTTTCTGTGTGTATGTTGTGTTAGCATGTGTTCGAATTACAGTTCAAAGCTTGTCAAACGGAAAACACATTCTAATGCGCCATATACCCCAATATGAGAAGCAAGTATCTTGTCTGGTAGATAGAGATGAAAGTTTGTTGTCTCATTTTATCTTATATTTTAGTCTTCTAAGTTTGATAAGTTAAACTTTAGTATTTTAAAGAGTCTTTTATTAGATGAAGTTGTTTTTTCTATCTTCGCTGGTATTTTAAAATGTCTCTATTAATTAGATGAAGTAGGTATTTCCGTCAATAGTTTCGTCTAACAATGTTAATTTTGAATAATGTGACAAATGCCTATATGATGTAACATCATTCATATTTGATCGCATGTCATCTAGTTAATCATGTTAGTGTGTAAACTGACGAAAAAATCAATATGGTCTAACAAAAATACTTTAAAAGATCAAAGTAATTAAAACATTTTAAACTTAGAAAATGAAATGCATTTAGTCATTTTACTCCCTTCGGACATTGTATAATTGATAGTGGTAGCTTTCCTTCTGTGTTTAGTGTAAATAATGAGTTTTATTTTACTCTGTGTATTTTAAAAAGATAATGGAATATGTTAGTACTTTTGGTGACGTTATTTCATTATAATTATATTAGAGTTTTGTCTTAACAATTTAATATTAAAGGCGCTAGTTGGTGAGATTAAATTTTAATTTTAATTGGAAGACAACACAAAAGAAAACCCTCTATACACTTATACTTTTCTTTTGGCCTTTATAAAATGAGAGTTTTGGTTTGGTTTTATTGAAAGGGACAGCCTTAAAATATTAGAAGAAAAGAGTTCTGCTAGCATCCCAAGGCTACCAAAGTAATATGCTTAGGAGAAATACTAGTTATACACTTATACATTAATTTTGTACTGCATTTTATATTAAAAGAGTAAAAGGTGAGTATTAATGAAACGAAGCAGCATGAAGAAAAGATACGTAATTAGTGAACATGAAATGATCAGTCTCAGCTTGCTGGTTTATTCATTAATATTGGAATTTATATACATCTGCAGCATGAAGTTGTTATATCCGACTAACTAATCTAACCAACTCTTTAACTACTAACTGAAAAGTTGTTATAATTGCAGTTATACTGTTAACACGCCCCCCTCAAGCTGGGAATGTATGTTGATCATTCCCAGCTTGTTACAAAGATGCTGGAAAACTACCGGGGTCAAGGGTTTAGTAAAGATATCCGCGAGTTGCAGACTGGACGATACGGGAAGAAGCTTGATGAACCCTGAAGTGACTTTGTTACGAACAAGGTGACAGTCGATTTCAATATGCTTGGTGCGTTCATGGAATACAGGATTCGTTGCTATTTGAATTGCGGACTGATTGTCACAGTACAAAGTGGCTGGTTGAACGAATGTTACGCGAAGATCTTGAAGAAGATATGTCAGCCATTGAAGTTCACAGGTTGTGGATGCAAGAGCGCGATACTCAGCTTCGGAGGAGCTGCGGGAGACGGTGGATTGTTTCTTCGACTGCCATGAAACGAGGGAAGAGCCTAGATACACAAGGAACCCTGTGGTGGATTTTCGAGAATCTTTGCATCCTGCCCAATCCGAGTCACTGAAAGCTCGGAGTTGGGGCGTTCCTGTTGCTGCGAAAAAGAGCCCAGACCCTGGTGTGCCTTTGAGGTATCGTAGTACACGAAAAGCGGCCTGAAGGTGAGCAGTTGTAGGAGCGGACATATATTGACTGAGTTGCTGGACTGCGTAGGCAATATCTGGACGCGTGTTGGTCAGATATATGAGCTTCCCTATTAATCTTCGATAAGAGGAAGAAGACTCGTTCGGAAGAGGGTTACCCGAGCTCTTTTGTAGTTTTACTGAATAATCCATTGGTGTTGAATGCGGCTTGCAACCTAACATGCCTGATTCAGATAAGATATCTAATACATACTTACGCTGGCATAGATGAATTCCTTTAGAGGTTCGAGCAATCTCCAGCCCCAGAAAGAACTTCAAGTTCCCAAGGTCTTTAATTCGAAACTCTTGGTCCAAAAGAGTGGTTATAGCCTGTATCTCCGTCAAGCTGTTCCCTGTAAGAATTATGTCGTCTACATATACTAAGAGGATGGTAATTGTGGAGCCGGTTATGCGCAAGAAAAGAGAATGATCCGAATCAGATCGTTGGAAGCCATGGGAGGTGAGGAAGCTTGACAACTTTGTGAACCATTGCCGGCTGGCTTGCTTAAGGCCGTAGAGGGAACGTTGAAGACGACAGACCAGCTGCGGGTTATCAACTGGAAGTCCCGGGGGAACTTGCATATATACCTCTTCTTCAAGGTCCCCATGGAGAAACGCGTTGTTGACGTCCAGTTGCCGCAGGTGCCATTTGTTGAGTGCGGCCAAAGCTAGAAGAACTCGTACGGAGGTGAGTTTTGCTACCGGAGAAAAGGTGTCAAGGTGGTCCAACCCCTCCGTTTGAGTGTAACCCTTGGCAACCAGGCGTGCCTTGTATCTTTCTATGGACCCATCGGCTCGATATTTGATCTTATATATCCAGCGACATCCGATAGCTGTTTTGTGAGGAGGAAGAGGCATGAGTCTCCAAGTATTGTTCATTTGTAAAGCTTGTAATTCGGCCGTCATAGCTTTAATCCAACAGTCATGGCGGGAAGCTTCGACGTATGTCACAGGTTCTATGGCTGAGGATATAGTCATTACAAAATTTCTATGTGCAGGTGACAGCCGTGAGTATGAAAGTACCGAGCTTAGAGGATAGCGAACAACCATTGAAGCCGTTGATGTAGTCGAAGCAAGGCTTCTGTGATAGTCTTGGAGATAGGCTGGGGAACGTTTTGATCGTGTTGAACGCCTAGATTGTGAAGGAGCTTGTTCTCTTAAATGATCATTACAAGGCGGATGTGTTGGTATTGAGGTTTGGGGGATTGGTGGGTGAAGTTCTTTGCCGGAAAAGGGTATTGGTGATGGCGCTGAGTTATTTCTGTTCGAAGGTTGAGTTTCAGGCAATTGTGGAAAATGATTTTCGTAAAAAGTAACATTTCTAGATACTGCAACATCATGTGAATGCAAGTCATACACAAGATAACCCTTCGTGTGTGCTTTGAAACCAATGAAAATGCATGGATGTCCCCTGGGATCAAATTTTTGTCGATTTGCTTTGAGTGTGTTAATATAACACAAGCATCCGAAAACGCGAATGTTAGAGATATCACATGGATGTTTGTGCAGTTTTTCGTAAGGTGAAATATTATGCAAAAATGGCGTAGGGATACGATTGATCAAGTACGCTGCGTGTGGCAAAGCATAGCACCAGAAGGTAGGTGGTAAGCTTGCCTGAAACAAGAGTGATCGTGTAACGTTAAGCAAGTGTTGATGCTTACGTTCTACGATCCCATTTTGTTCTGGGGTCTCGACACACGTGGTTTGGTGTATGATCCCCTTAGACGCATAATAATCATGCATGAAGAATTCTATTCCATTATCGCTTCTTATTATTTTAATTCTGCCGTCATATTGGGTTTCAATGAAAGCAATGAAGTTGGTGATGATGTGTCGCGTTTCGGCTTTAGTTTTCATGAGGTATACCCATGTGAAACGTGAATGATCATCAACGATGGTTAGAAAATACTTGTGACCATGCATGGATAATTTTGAGCATGGACCCCATATGTCCATATGCAGTAAATCAAAAGAATGCAATGCATGTGATTTGCTAGAATAAAAAGGCATTTTCTTGTGCTTTGCATAATGGCATGTGTTGCAGACAAAATTTGTATTATTTCTTGAAAGGGAATAGTAGTTTCTCATACATTGTAATCTCTCAGTCGATGGATGTCCCATTCTAAAATGCCATAGGTCTATGGGGATGGTATTGCACTGAGGGTGAGTGATGATCGAGTTTGCAGCTTTAGTGGGTATTTGGTTTGGTATCAGGTGATATAAGCCATGCCTTGCTTCAACTATACCAATCTTCACATGGTTGTTCGTTTCCTGTAAAACACAAGATGTGGAGGAGAAGATTAATTCGTAATTATTAGAAGAAACGAGTTTTGAAATTGAAATAAGATTGAACGTGAATGTGGGTATGTAGAGTACATCGTGTAGGATTAAATTGGATGAGAAATGTATTGTTCCTGAGTGAGTGGCGTGAACGTGATGGCCGTTAGGAAGTTTCACCGTGATTGGGTCGATTTTTGTGTATGAATGTAGATTATGTAGAGAGCAAGTGACATGGTCCGTTGCTCCTGAATCTAGAATCCAGGAGGTGGGATATCTGTGTGTGGAAGGTGACGTACCTGGGCTTAGTGATGTATTGATAGTGCTTGAGGTCATTGACGCCACCTGTTTGGGTTGATTAGTCGTCGAGTTTCCTGCCTGTAGCTGTTGGATTAAGGCCAGTAATGCCTTATACTGCTCAGGGGAGAAGTGAACAATATCTTGTGACTCGTGTTGCTGAGCATGATCATCGGTGGTTCTTCCTTCCACTGCCATTATGTTGTTCACGGTGGTTTTTCCTCCGAACGGTTTATAACCCGGCGGATATCCGTGTTTACGATAGCAAACGTCCACTGTGTGTCCGATCTTGCCACAGTGTGTGCAAGTTTTCCTTCCATTGTTGCTCTTGTTCCTTCCGTCATAAGTTGCAGGTATCCCATGCTTTTTATAGCAAACGCTTTCTACATGACCAACACGTCCGCAGAAGTCGCAGATGGTTTTCGCCGCGTTGATGGAGGCATCTTTGGACCTGTGTTGCCTAACAATTGCCTTTCTTGCTGAACTACATAGGAGAATATTTTGGAAATAGCAGGTATGGGATCCATAAGGAGCACGTGTGATCGGATGTTAGTATATTGATCATTCAAACCTCGTAGGAATTGCATGGCCCTATCTTCAAGCTTGCGCTGTGCGATGATGGTGAAGGCACTACAGGAACATCTGATATTGCACGAGCAGATTGAGTCGGGTCTGAAGTTCTCAATCTCGTCCCATATTATTCGTAAATGGGTGAAGTATTCCGTGACTGAGAGGGTCCCTTGTTTCATCGTAGACGCCTCTTGTTGAAGATCGGAGATTCGAAGAAGGTCTCCTTGCGAATATCTGGACTTCAGGTCACGCCAAATCTCCTCGGCTTTGTCCATCCAGAGGATACTTTGCCGTATGGAGGTGGCCACCGAGTGAACTAGCCATGACACGACCATATTGTTGCACCGGCGCCAAGCCCCATAGGTTCTGTCCGTCTTCAGCGGTTCAGGTGCACTCCCGTCTATGAATTCCACCTTATTCTTGGCACTTAGCGCGGTGACCATGGATCTACTCCATGAGTGGTAATTGGTTGAGTCTAAGACTGGAGAGACAAGGGCTATAGCAGGGTTCTCGCTCGGGTGGAGATATAAGTAGCTTTCTGCGCTATTAATCGAAGCTTCATTCATGGTGGATATTAGAGGATAAGAGATGAATAGTATGCGCAGCAGAACTCTTCATTAGAAGAGCTCTGATACCATATTAATGAAACGAAGCAGCATGAAGAAAAGATACGTAATTAGTGAACGTGAAATGATCAGTCTCAGCTTGCTGGTTTATTCATTAATATTGGAATTTATATACATCTGCAGCATGAAGTTGTTATATCCGACTAACTAATCTAACCAACTCTTTAACTACTAACTGAAAAGTTGTTATAGTTGCAGTTATACTGCTAACAGTGAGAGACAAGGAGAATGCCGAGAGAAGTGTGTAACTGGGAGAAGAAAGAATATTATAAAAAAATTTGTAAAAAAGTATTGTGTGAATAATAAGTCTATGATTAGAGCCGATTGTAGTGTACTCAGGGCTCGAACCTTCCTCTTCTGGTCACTTTGTAAGTTTTGACCAGTAAGGTACTTGTTCAATTTATCATATGGATAACCTATTAACTTTGGGGTGGTTTAATCTTTCTATTGTACAATTAAAGTTGATTTTGCCTTCATTGTTCCTTTGGAATTTGAGACTAATACCTTTTTGATCGTAAGGTAGTGTTTGGAAAACATGTTAGACCGGTATGCAACATAATACATAAGTTCTACTAAATTATATATTTGACATATTTAAGAAAATAGAATATAAGCTTAAAAATATTATATATTTTGATTTGACTAATAAAACTGGGTAGAGTAGTTCTGTTTTGGTTCATTCGTGTGCCAAACGCGGCATATGTAGTATGGTTGTACCAACGACTAGACTCAACCCTTTTTCTCTTGGTCACATTTTTAAGGGTAGTTGGCCGATTTGGTTAATTTATCGTAGTTAAAGATCTAATGTAATTTTTTATTACTTCGTTTCAGTTCGAAAACTTGTTTTAGATAGATAACCTAGTAGTTTTGTTTTTGGCTGTGACAAGAGGATTTGATTCTTCTTTCATTGTCGCTTGGCCTTCTGTGAAACAATTGGATTAGTCTAGCAATGTGACAGCAAGCATGTTTATAGGAGAAAAAGAAAGAGTCTGTTGTGTATGTAATGGTTTGAATTAGATGATGTTTCATCTGCCATTTTAACTAACTAGAATGTTATGGTGTATATGTGTGAATTTAAAGGAGCAAGAATGGGCTTAAATTGGTGATTTTGGGTAGACAATGTGCAGGGACTATGAACAAGAAAAGAGAGAATTGATCAAAGCCCTTGCAAAGGACCGAAAAATCTCTGACCTCCCCAAGATATCTCAGGTTCATTTAAACTTATCTCTTGACCGGATAATTTTTCTCTTATTATAAGTTAAAAAATGCTAACAATACATTTTGTAACACAAACTTTATTATTAGTTTAAATTTATTAAAAATCACAAAATTGTGCAAGTCTCACTCTTTATTTAGTGTATCTTACTCATGATTTTATAGTTTTTAATAAATTCTTACTAACAGGCAAAAGTGTGTTCTTATAATTTGTAATAGTTAATTTAAAAGGCTTTGTTTCATTTTCCAAGCAGCCCACATTAATTATCTGGGGAGAACATGATCAAGTATTTCCTTTAGAACTGGCTCACAGATTGAAAAGGTTAATAGCACTCTTCTTGGTGTTGCTGTCAGCGTCACTTTTTTTAATTTAGAACTCATTGGATTTTGGATTACAGGCATTTAGGGGACAATGCTCAACTTGTGGTCATTAAGAATGCAGGGCATGCTTTCAATGTGGAGAAGTCAAAGGAGTTCTTCAGCATCTTGAAGTCCTATCTTGTGGATTCGCAGCTACCTGTTGAGAGCTCACCTTCAAAGTTGCAAAATAACAACAATCCAGAATGAGTTCAAACACCAAAATTTGAAAGAAAACCTACATTGATGACAGAAAAAACTGGTGCGGGTAAAATGAGTGATTTTATTGAGACACATTCTTTGTCCATCTGTCTCCAAAGTCCAAACCAGAGGCTTATTAAAGCAGCTAAATGCTAAGGAGTTCAGTGGCATGTTGATCAATAAACTCTAATCTGTGTGGAATAAAAGTTCTTGAATATATATTTATATATATCCCAAGAATAATTTTTGAACTGATGATCAACGATTGAATTCCAAGTAAACCTATAAGTCAAAGAATTACATATTTATGTGTTTGATACATTATTTATTGATGTCTCAATTTTATTTTATTTTTTTACTGCGATGTCTCAATTTTCTAAAAGGCTGAATGATTTATTTCTTAATATGGACAAATTGCTATGGGACTACTTTATTTTAGAAACATTATTGATCTTCATTAGGTGTAAGGCCCCGCCAAACCCATCAAGGGTTCGAAGATTATCTAGTTGCTGACACAAAAGTACATGCAACAACTTGTATCCAACTAAGCTTTTCATAGGGACTATCCAAATAAATATCATGGAAAACTGACTGTTACAAGAGTAAATTATATGGACTCTCTTAGGTCTGATCTTATTACACCTGATTTTTTTTTGTTTAGATATTACTTTGAGTCTCCTAGAAAAAGTCGGTGCAACACTTTTTACACCTGCATAGGAGGGGGAGGTGGGTGTAACGAAAGGCTACAAATTAAAGAGTTTTCAACAAGGTTAAAAAATGAAGGAGTATAAGTGTAATAAGAACAAATCTCATGCGGTATAATTTACTCTTAATTACCACAATGTGCTTAATTCCTCTCGAATGTAAATTGTAGTAAGGGACTTAGAAGCTTATGCATTAGCTTTCATTGCTTTCTGCCTTTAGATTACTTCTCTTGCATGACTCCTACAAACAGCTAAAAGAGTGTATTAATCGCCTCAAGCAAGCTCCCTAATCTGGCATTTTGCATAACCCTTCTGCAAACACATTGAACGCTTATAAGAAAACGTAGGGAAAAAGAACTCAAAACCACGAATTCAGCAGCAAGAACTAAATGTCTCTTGTGAGTAAATTTCAGGAGTTCTAGGCCACATGAAAATGGACAGCTTTCGAGATCAATGCTAATTAACTTGACTCTAAGAATTGGTTTTATTCAAATATGAGTGCACTTTTATTTGAATTTCTGGATTTAACTTCCTCTCTTTAGGACTAAATGAGTCGATCGAGTTTATTCAAATTAATTTAACTCGATCGGATGGACTCTAAGAAGTGGTTTGAGTCAAATATGAATGAGTTTTGTATGAATCAAAAAGAGTGTCCAGACGCTGAACACTCTTCCATAAATACACAAAAAAAATAATCTAAAAATAACCTTTATTATTTTATTGAAGTTAACCTATTTACCTAACTAATTAATTTCCTTCTTTATTATTGGATAAGACAAGTTGACGGCTTTATCTATTAATAACGAATTGTTTACATTGATTGATCAAGGATGACTATGCCTAACTCATTAAATAGAAAAATGTTGTTATTAAATCTTGGTTTTATCTCTTACCATTATACTGTTGACTAGTATTTGCTCCTCTCTTTACGTTGAAAGCTAATTCCAGGCCATTTGACTTGTCTTGATCATGTGATCGTTAACCTTAATTTATATAGGATTAGCTGTAATGTTAAAGTGTTATTAAACTCATTAATTTATTTATATTATTATTTTGTCTTAATCATGATAATTAATTTCATCCCTTTTAGTTTCTAAAAAAATTAATTTATATCTTTTATTTTCTCTTTTTTCCCAATTACTTCTCTAGTTTATCTTCTGTATATCCTTAATCTCTCATGATATCTTCTCTCCTCATTCCTCCATCTCAAAAATTTAACTCCCATCTTTTGAACTGACAAATGGGACCACTTGATAATATACTGTGTTAAAAAATTTTAGAATTGCACTATTTATATAAATCTCTTTTACTTCTTTTTGTTATGCTACTTATTTATCTTATATTTTTCTCTTTTTATTTATAATTTTTAAAAAAGCTGATCTATAAATATAATATTTCAATTTGCAATTTGATCGAAATTACTCTTTTAAAATGTAACATATAATATATTCGTTTAATGTTTTAATATTTTTTAAAATAAAAAATAAAAAAAATTAAGCAAAGACACCGACGTACAATAAATTAAAACTATTAAAATAATAATTATTTTAAATTGACATAGTTTATGAGACTAATTTACCAACTACCAGCTGTCTGACGCTGCCACATGCATGCCATTACATAGTTTCTCTTTCTCTCTCCAAATCAGAAAGCTTCTATTGTTATTAATTAGCTTTCCGTTTCTAATAAGGTGAACAGTTGAACATCGTTTTGAATGTACCTTGTTTGATTTCCAGTAAAAAAAATTTAACATATTACTTTTTATATATTTTTAATGATCAAATATGTTAATTATTACTCTAAAATATAAAATATTGCTCATACGCTTATTCTCAAGAAGGAAAAATCAAGTAAATGTTCTCTTTTTTCTAATTAATAGTATTAAAAAAAGGAAAATGCTAACTGTTATGAAAATATTTTCGTAAAATGATACACAAAGATGATTAGTTATTTTTATCATAACATACAGTGTCTTGTATTTCATCCATTATAACTACGCACATGCTAATGACACCTAATGATTCGTACAATTTGTGTGGCAACGGCTTTGTACGAAATAGCAATACTCATTAAAAAAATACCGCTCAGCTTGTACCGTTCATTTCATTAATTAATATGTTTTGGGAGTGTAGTTGGTGGTTATTTTTCTGATGGTGGTTGGTCGTTATTAATACTAAAATTAATATTTATTACTATTAGGACTTAAAAATATAAGATTGGCCTATTGTTAAAAAGTGAAGAGAAGAGAAATTATAAATTTGAACTTTTCGTTAATAAAAATTAATAATAGTAATGATTAACTTTTGTTTTGTTGATAAAAAAAATTACTACTCTTTCTGAATCTACATAGTACATAGATAGCAAATTGATATGAACGAATCTCAGGTTACAGGGCCTAAAGAACATGAGACATAAATTATTATAAATAAAATGAAGGATAAATAATTATTTTTGTCTTTGAATGTGTATAATATTGATAAATTTATTTTTGAAAGATGAAAATTTAAATTTTAGTTCCGGAAAATGAAAAAAGTACGACAAACTAATTCATCTGTTAGCTTTCGTCTATTAATATTAATGAAAAAGCATATGTGATACAGAGAGACAAAAATGTCACAAAAATAATTATCAACATAGTTGTTGAATAGATTAGACCAAAATGTCAATAAATTACCATTAGACCAAAATGTCGATAATTTCTTTTGGACCAAAATGTCAGTAAATTACCATTAAATTAAAATGTTGGTAATTTTTTCATTGAACCAAAATGTCAATACATTTTTATTGAACAAATTTGTCAAACCTCAAATTTTATTTCATTTAAGGATAAAATATAAATTTATAATAAATACTTAAAAAAAAAACTTAAGTTAGAACAAATATAATAATAAACATAATATTGATTAATAAATATAATTACTTTAACAAGCATTGAAACTCAAATGCAACCACAACAACACCAGTAACATTTTTTAAAATTTGATTAATTATTTTTATTGTTGCATACAAGTTATTTATGTTAGATGTTACATATTTGTAGGATGGGATTAACTACTCTCAATCTATTCCACAAGTTGAGCAACCTCCAACTAATCTTGAAAGTACTCCAACTCCTAATGTTGAACGTGCTCCAACTCCAACTACCATTCAAAGTACTCAAACTCCTAGTGTTGTGAGTGACTTTTATATATAACTGATTACTTATTGTTAAATTATATTATGCATAACTAGTCACTATTTATAATTGTTGTAGGAAACAAACATCATAACTCCAATGTTGTCAATTGTGTTTAGACCACCTCTAGTTAGGTCTTCAGCACCAATTCAAATTACATTTCCAGATGTACCATCTCATAGAATGAATCACCAACTGAATTAGACGAGCTTCATACTTACACCAGGGCTATCCTACCGCCAAGATTCAAAGAAGCAAAATATGGGATATGCTTGTCTTTTCTTTATAGTAGATTTTGACTAATTATTATAATTTGGATAAATTTGTAATGATTGGTATACTGTTATAATGTTTATTTTTGTACATTGGTAGAATGTTTATTAATTAATATCATGTTTATTGTTATGTTTGTTCTAACTTATGCTTGTTTTCCTATGTTTTAAGTGTTTATTGTAATGTTATGTTTGCAACAATAAAAAAAAGGAAGATGAAGATTAAATTATATTTTACCCTTAAATGAAATGAAATTTGGTGTCTGACAAATTAGTCCAATGGAAACATACTTACATTTTGGTCCAAAAAAAATTCTGACATTTCGTTCAATGGAAATTACTGACATTTTGGTCCAATGGTAACTTACGGACATTTTGGTCCAATGAAAACGTACTGACATTTTGGTCCAAAAAAATTACTAATATTTTAGTTTAATTGAAAATTATTGACACTTTGATCCAATGATACGGACATTTTGGTCCAATGATAACTTACAAACATTTTGGTCCAATGAAAACGTACTGGCATTTTGGTCCAAAAAAATTACTGATATTTTAGTTTAATTGAAAATTATCGCTCTCCGACACTATCAATTGTGAAAGTAGATCTACGGAGAAGTGAGAGAGAAGAAATGGCGCTTGCGGATTTTGTTGTTTCGCAGATCTAGATGGGGCAATTTCATCAAGTTCTTGACCCAGTTCTTGACGGTGGTGACTCTGTTGCTACCATCGCGGAGCTCGCTTTCCGGTGAGTTTCGGCGATAAGGACGACCACCCGGACGCGAGGGAGGTGGTGGAGGAGCGAAACAAAACAAAGAGCTCAAACAACGTTGTTTTTAATTTAAAAAATTTCTTACGTGTAATTTCACTCAGACAATGAGTACACGTGGCACCACACATCGTATGCCTATGTGTCCTATACTGATCATGTAAGTAGATAACGAATTTCGACTAACGATAGTGACATCAGAAAAGAAAAAAAAATTCAAATATTAGAAACTCAATCCAAAGGAAAAATTTACCAGGAACCAAACGTAAAAAAATGAGTATTTATTAGAGATCAAAAACATATTTAAGCCTAAAACAAATTACCAATATTACATTGGTTCAAATACGACTAAGTTTGAATTACTTAAAAGCAAAATTTTGGATTTGAATTTTTTATGAAAAAATGTAATAATCAAAATAGATATTTCACATTAATAATATGATGATTAAAAATAATTAAATAAATCATAATTATGCTATAACACATTTAATGAATATATTTTAATTAAAAAAATTATTGTGATAATTATGACAATTAATAATTTTCTTGAAATGTAAGTATAAACGTAAATAATAAATGATAAGGGTATTTTCATCATAAAAATATTTTGGCATACTAATTAAGATCATTAATATTTTCTTAAAATGTGTATATTATATTAAATAAGAGAAGTGATCAAATTACGTTGGTTTAATGTTGATCAACTATTATTACATTGTTTAATAACTCTCAATTACATCATGTTTTCTTAAAACTTACAGTTGGATTGAAAGTAACTTTCACTTAGATTATATATACAAAATTTCATATTAATCCAAAATTATTTCTTATATTCATACAAATTATAATTAACATAATATAAACTTTTTAAAATAAATTAAAATATAAATTGTTTGATTACTTTCTTAATATTGTTTAATTTTGACAAAATTTCACACAATCTTGATAATAAATAGATATAATTTAATGGTTTAATCGATAAAAATCACATTCTATATTAAGTTATAAAATGGTATAATAATTATTAAGTTACACCGGTGTAATTTGATCTCTCTTCATTACATAATAACTAATTTTATATAAGCAACAAATAATTGATCTAAGTGGTACAAGACTCATACCCCTCGAATAAAGTCTCGAGTTCAAGTATTCTAGATAAAAAAAAATGTAATTGAGATGGAAGAACCTCATTAAAAGAAGTAATATCATGAAGAAAAAAAAGAATTTTTTAAAATATTCGGAGATAATATTTTATTGTTCGGTATTTTTAATTGTGTGGTGTACACACATAAACTAAATATTTGAACATATTTAATAAAATATATTAAAAATATTTTTAGTTAATATTCACATATTAGTGAAACTAATTTATAAGCTAATTAAAAAAATTATAAACTCTCCGAGTGTCTTAACAAACACACATACACATTAGAAAAATTAATTAGAAAAAGGAATAATACTTATTAATAAGAAATTCATGGGTGTTGAATCCAGCGGAGGAAGCTAGTATCCCATTATATGACTAATAAAGGTTTGAATCAACGTTGATAAAGTTGTTTATATTTAAATAATGATAAGGGCTTAAATAAAATTGTAAAAAAAATATTTATAAAAAATAGTAATGCGTAAAAAAGGAATGAAATTTATATAAGTGATTTTTTTAATCATAATATTAGTATAAAGTTGGTTTCGCTAAAAGCGGTAATAAATTTTCGTTGAGAACCATAAACGCACAAAAAATAAATATTCTTCTTTCAATATGATTTATTTCATACTTAAAAATCAATCAAGATTTAAATTTTAGATCGCTTAATTAAGAAACAATTTGTTATCATTTGTGTCAACTTTGTTGGTATTTATATAACCGAGTTGACAAGACATTTTAACTTTCAATGTAACATCTTATTTTTCGTAAATTAAATTAAAAATGTTTTTTATTTAAAATAAATAGATTTTTAGAAGAAAAAAAATGATGAGGTTTTTATAATTAAATAAATAAGGAGAAATAACTTTATTAAAATAATGGTTTGAAGGGAAAAAAAGAAAAGATATTTGATTTATTCATTTGGTAGGAAATAAAATAGAGCATTTGTTTATAAAATAATAAACAAAAAATAAAGTAAATAATAAGCTATGAGTACCCTAGCTATAAATAAAGACATCCTAAGTTAGTCTCAATTTCGTTTTCCTTTCTCATCCTCCCAAAACTCTTTTTTTTCGCATACTATCAAATTTATCTTAGAAAAAATGACGATCTCAGAGTCATTCATCGTGGGATCTTCGTCAAATTTGAGCACCATGTTTGGAGCTCATTTCCGAACATTCTCACCTTTAGGAATTACGAAAACATGTTGAAGATGAGAGAAATACCCTTTGCATACTAACTTCTTCTTTTCCCGTAGAAATCCAAAACTATCTCAGTAAAACTACGATCCTGAATTTTTTACCATTGGATTGTCCTGAAATTTCGATATGTGGTTTGAGTTTCATTTTCACACATCTTCACCGTTGGAATTTGAAAAATAAGGTCTATGGAGGGAGAAATATTCATCACATGTAGATAGTGGAATGAAGACTTCAATCCTTTCTCTTTCTCTCTAATGTTTGGGAACCCTATTAGAGTAGTCACAGGAAAAACTTGAAAAATCTCAGAAAACCGTCAGAGATGTCGTTATTGCTGTCACAAGAGGTAAGGGATAAGTTTATCGCAATTGGTGTTAGAAGGAAAATGTGTAGGGGTTCTTAAAGGATCAAATTGAGATTTATTTTAGGATATTTATTGTATTGAATTTCTTCTTGTATAATTATGTGAAATTGTTTGAGAGGTTTTACTCCCCGTGGATTAAGAAATATTTTTGTATAATTTGTTTGTGTTTTGAATAAAATTAGCGTAATAAATAGTTGTATTAGGATTATGAAATTGTGATTGAAATTGTATATAAGTGATAAATTGAATATATGATGAATTGTAGAATAATATATTACTTTAAGATTATAATATTATTATGGAGATTGAGTATAAGTGTAAAGTTGAATGTGTTAAATTTCGAGATACACGTAAACATGAGATGATTGATTATGACATAATGAGATGTGAAGTTGTGAACATGAGTTTTAGTTGTGAATAAGTGTGTGGTTAATACTTGATGTGACATTACCTGTTTTGTGAGCTGTGAATTATACAATAATCAGACCAGTGTTTATCTTGAGAAAAATGTTGATGCGCAGTGTTAAAGGGAAAATGTAGATTTCATAGTTAGGAACCAGTGTTAAATTATAGCGTAATGTGTTAAACGTGTTTGAAACACGAGTGTGAGGTCGTGAGTATTGTATAATTCATGAGCAGTGTCTGCTTATAATATTATTGTTGAAATCGAGTATAAGTACAAAGTTGAACATGTGTTAATTTGTGAAATACATGTAAATCTGTGATGGTGGATTGTTACATTATGAGATGTTAAATTGTGGGCATGATATTTGGTTGTGAATAAGTGTGTGTTTAACACATGATGTGACAATAATTGTGTTGTGAGTTGTGAATTATACAATAACCCGACCAGTGTTTATATTGAGAAAAGTGTTTATGCACAGTGTTAAAGAGAAAGTGTAGGTTCCTAGTTAGAAACCAATGTTAAATTGTAGCGCAATGTGTTAAACATGTTTGAAACACGAGTGTGAGGTCATGAGTATTGTATAATTTATGAGCAGCATTTGCTTGCAAAAAATTGTTTTAGGGGTTGGACCTGAATCAAGAAGGTGATGCCCTAACGGATTCTTCAAAGTCTAGGCATTGGAGGTGAAGACACTCGGTTTGAGTGCTCCTTTAAGCCTATGTTGATCCCATATGGTTGGAGCATTCTCGCAAAAGAAAGTGACCCTGATGGTCACCTTATGATTTTACTTAGTGAGGGTGATTTGACATATCCATTGTGTGGTGTGTCTTGTTGTGTACTTCTAAGCGCCTAAGGTGATTTTTCACTGACATGGTATCACATTACATGTAGGCTTGAGGTTTAGTATAATTGTTGCATAACGCTTGCTAATTGTTTATTATGAAATTGATGAGTGTTATTGCGTCTTGACTTGAGTGTGTGATTCATGTGTAATGTGATTAGTGATTGAAAAAAATGAATTTTAAAGATAAAGTGGTGAAGTGACGTGGGTTGTATTAAGTTGAGTTATGTTATAAATATTTCCATAATTTATTTTGATTGTCTTGTTTATTTGTTTTGTTATTTTTTGTGTGTAATAACTCACTCACTGTGTGTTATTTGTGTTTGGATCTTGTGATAATCTCGAACCTTGTGTTCGTGAGAGCAAATGACTTTAAAGAACCTCATGCCAGAGGACGTTGGGACACAATGTTCTAATAGGATGTGACATTGGGGATGAGTTTCTATTTTAATTGCATGATGTTATTTTATTTTATTTTACCTCATTGATTTAACAAAACATTTTTTTTTGTAAACTTTGACGGTCATGTTTTGAGCCGAATATGTTTTTAGTAAGTCTTATTTGGTAATAGTGAAGTGAATGTGAACCTTTTACCCACATAAATTTGTTGATAAATATTTTTATATGTTTTATTTATTTATATGTATGTTGGGGTAGAGAGTGTCACATTCAACACATTCAAAAGTTGATTATAAGCTTGATTGATCTTCAAATTAAATTAATTAAATAGTCATTTTTGTTCCTGAATGTGTAAAGTATTGACAAATTTATTTCCGAAAGATAAAAATTCAAATTTTAGTCCCCGAAAGTAAAAAAAGTGTGACAAATTCATTCATCTTTTAACTTTCGTTCGTTACCTTTAATGAAAGAGACTTTGTGATACATTCAGGGACGAATTTTTCAACGCTCAATACATTTAGAGACGAAAATGAATATTTGTCCAAAATATAATTCAATCTTCATCTTCTCCCCTTTTTTAATCGTTGTAAGTATACTGTTACAATAAACACTTACAAGAAATAGGAAAACAAATATAAGTTAGAACAAACATAATAATAAACATAATACTAATTAATAACCACAATTTGCTTGTTATTTTGAAATTTCTATTGTAACAACATTAGGTATATACAAAATCAAGTTGAGTCTTATTTTTGTCTAAGGATTAACTTAATGACTATGCATTTTTGTTTGAGTATCATATTTTGGGTAGGACATTGTCACATTAGAAATTTCAGACCAATAGACAACTTATGTTTATTAATCAATATTATGTCTATTATTATGTTTGTTGTATCTTATATTTGTTTTCCTATTTTTAAGTGTTTATTATAATGTTATGTTTGTAACGATTAAAAAAAAGTAAAGAAGATGAAGATTAAATTTCATTTTGAGTAAATAGTCATTTTTGTCCTTAAGTGTGTAAAGCACTGACAAATTTGTCCATAAATGTATAGAATGCTGACAAATTCGTCCCTGAATGTGTCAGGTCAACTCTTTCATTAACCGTAACGGACGAACATTAAAATATAAATAAATTTGTCGCATTTTTTTTTCACTTTTAAGAACTTAAATATGAATGTTTATCGTTTGGAAACGAATTTTTTAACATTCTAAACATTCAAAGACGAAAATAATTATTTACCCATTAAATTTTACCAATACTCATATTTTCCTCGGTGAACCCAATTTTGGCATTATATATGAAAAAGGCGCTTTAGAATTTTAGAGAATATAAATGCTGAGTTATGCATGGCCTACATGTGTGTGGCATATATATATAAGGTTGGCTAAATTATTGGAACAGCACACGTCGTTCCGTGACTTCACTGGTTAAAACTAGAAAAGAAAAGAAAGATAGAAACACGCCGTGCTGTTTTGTAGGTGCCGCTTATTATATCTTCTCTCTTTCTCTTTCCCATTCTTAAACATTAACTACGTAATTACCTCTTTCTTTCTCTAGTGTTTTCTGTTCGTTTGGTTTGCATCTCATACACGACATCACGTGCCAACACCACCCAACCTTAACTTCCCCGATTTCACTTCTTTCTTTCTTTCTCACACACCCACCGCACTTTATAATAGCTATTTCGCATCCCAAAGCTTTTGAAGATTCCAGAACAAAAGCACATATAGTGTCTGAAAGAGTTTTTATTATTAGCTTTGCGGTTCTGCTTTTCAAGGTTCGTCCTTTCTGCATCAATGCTCGAATTTCTCGCCGCAATTTGCGTGCTGTAGTTTCTGCTTGAGTCTGCTTTAGAATCACGAGGTGGCATTAGTGTGTTTGTCTCTTCCTTTTGACTTGTGTTACATCATTCATGTCTTCTGTTCATTTTGTCACTTTGTTTCTAGTTGAATTGAATTCCCAGTACATTTCTCAAGAGGGTGTTGTGTTTTGTGTGTCTAAGAGGGGTTTAGAATTTTTATGAAGTGATCTGGTTTTGATATTTTAATTTGGAATTTATTGGTGGGGTGTTGGTTCTTGAATTTTCTTAGCTGAATGTTTGGTATATTTAATTGCTTTTCTGATTATTGTTCTTCATCTGGGTATATATAGGTTTATTTGGAGAGGAAAATATTGGTGGAGATTTGAAGAGGAGCATTTACAACTCTGGCCAACTCTATAGAGATATCTTCCCAAACCGGAAGAGGCTTAGGTCTTTATATTTCCGGTTTTCAGATTTGTTCAGAAAGTATCTTGTCTCTTGTTCTGCGCCTTCCTATTGATTATGGCTAACATTTGATTCAATGTGATAGCTACTCAACTACTAGTGTGTTTCTATTGTCATACTCCTACTTTTTTTTCAACGCAATTTGTTGTGAAAGGAAAAAAAAAAATTGTTGGATCTATGTTCAAAGCTGTTTAGGATTGCTTAGAAAGTGAAATCGATTCAAAAGCGGCAAAAAAGATTGAATTGAAAGGGTTTGGAACAAGCTTTATCTTCTGGGATGGCCATGGTTTGGTGCTTCTCTCTTTTGCCTGTGAGGAAGGAGAAACTCAAGGTAAAAGTCAATTGGGTATTGTGTGTGTCTTATTTTGTCTTGTGGGGTTTCTATAAACCCTTGTGAATTGTGATTAGCCTGTTATTGTTTCACTCTTTGTTTGTTTCTTCAGGGGAATGAAAGGTCTTCAAAAGAGGACTTTAACACTCTACTTGCCAAACTACAATCTACAAAAAAAATATCATCAGAGCCAGCCACTTTTGATGCCCTGTTCAATGCGAGGATTACAACCCTTGAGAGTCCTGTGAAGGCTGAAGCTCAGGAAACTTATAAAGATGAAGATTCAACATTGATCAAGAGAGAACTCTCTGATTTTTATCTCCAAGATCATGAAGCTGTGGCAAGCAAAGGATATGATACAACAGATAAAGAGGTAGAGTACCCCATTTTGTATGAAAACCAAGTCAACAATGAATTGGAAGACAAAAGTGATAGATTCAGCCGAAAGAGTGTTGATACAACCGAAAGCGGACACACCAGTGATCCTGGAATTGGCATGGCTGATTCCTGGGCTTCTCCAAAGTTCAAGAGATACTTATCCAACCTTGAAAAGTTTGATGAGCATGGGAAGATTACTCGTCACTTGCCAGCGGCTTCAAAGTCGAAGTCTTTCAAGAATTTTCAGGAGTTATCATCAATGGTCAGTCTTGAAAGCCCCAGGTCTGTGATGAGTCACCACAGTGCAGATAGAGTATTGTTGAAAAGGCACTCTTCAAGTCAGGTACTCCCTTCTAGAAGTAAAAAATTGTGGTGGAAGATGATCCTGTGGAGCCACAGGAACATACAGAGAACTCTCTCTAGCAATTCAACACTAGTTCCTACTAGTGCTGCTTTAAATAGTGGATACTCTTCAGACACCCTTGAACCAAAACAAGGCAAGGCATTGAGGCCTGTGAAGTCTTCTGATTCAATTACTATGGAATCCTTTAACAAACGAAGCAGAACTGGTAAAAATATTGATAATCAAAGGGGGAGCAGGTTTCAAAGTGACCAATGGATTTCTTTCTCAACAGAATCATCCTCTTTTACCAGAGTGGATGCATGGGTGAAAGGTCTCGAAATTCAGCAGCCGCTTCCTGAGGATGATTTTGATGTCGACAATGCTAGAAGCATTGTTTTCCCACCTTCTCCTAATGCTGGTGGATCAATGATCAGAACCACATCTCAGTTGACTTATCCAGATGCCAATCTTTCAAAAGAGGCTTTAACTGCCATAAGTGTAGTCCTGTCTCTAAATCCAACTTCAACTATTGCTCACATATCTGGTATTGGTATAAAAGCCATCCCTTCTATTTCACACTTATCCAGTCTCCGTGCTGTCAACTTGTCAAACAATTTCATAGGTACAACTTTGGAACTAGAATATAGCACTTGATGCAACATCAATTAATCAATCACTAACTGTATTGATTGACTCATTTCTTCTTTGATCTTGCAGTTCACATCTCACCAGGAGTTCTACCAAAGGGTATTCAAACACTTAACTTGTCAAAAAACAAAATCAGCACCCTTGAGGGCCTCAGAGAATTGGCCAAGTTGCGGATACTTGACCTAAGCTACAACCGCATTTCGAGAATTGGACAAGGTTAGTTTTGATTTAAGTTTTTTCTCAAAGTGAGGTTTGCATCTCAAATTTGGTTAGCCTTCATATTGGTCTTTCCTACATTGCATTGTGTGGTTTGCTAGGTTTGTCAAGTTGTACACTAATCAAAGAGCTGTATCTTGTTGGGAACAAGATAAGTGATGTTGAAGGGCTACACAGGCTATTGAAGCTAACAGTTCTAGACTTGAGCTTCAACAAGATCACAACAGCAAAAGCATTAGGCCAGCTTGTGGCTAACTTCAACTCACTTAAGGCCCTTAATCTCCTTGGAAATTCAATTCAAAGCAACATCAGCGATGACCAGCTAAGCAAAGCAGTCTGTGGTCTTCTTCCAAAGATGGTGTACCTGAACAAGCAACCTGTCAAGGCTCATAGGACACGCGGAATATTAAGCGATAGTGTTGCCAGAGCTGCACTCGGGAGCAGCACGCGTAGCTGCAACAGAAGATCAATTAGAAGAGTTGGCCATGGAGGATCAAATCTCTCCAGAGGTAATAGAAGGAGTACCAGTGTTTCCCAGAAAAGCACGAACCGGACAAGGAAGTGAAATTGAAGCTGTTTGTTGCATGTTAGAGGAGCAACTCAATGGAACACTTTCATTTGGTTCTTCTCAATGTTATATCAGAGGAAACTGTGTGTTAGATGTTGCTGTCTCTTGATTTGTTTGTGAGATATGTAAAATTTCATTTAATAGCTTAAAATTTTAAGATAATTGTTTCCTGATATAATAGTATCAAAGCCCTCATAATCATGTTGTCGCTTCAAGGCCAAAGGGCTCTAGCATGAGGGGTTATGTTGGATATGAAAGTCATTATTTGCTTTCAGCCTACAGTTTGAACTTTTGGAACGTTTGATTCGTGACATTGTTAAGTCATAAAATGTTGAAGTAATGGGAATGGGGTCTTCTTTGTCTCTAACTTGATATATGATCATCTGGGTTTCAATAATTCTATGAACATTATGCAAATTGAATAATTGGTATCAATTATCAATCTTAAATTATCTGAATAAACGAGGCATCTTTTTTTGTGTGTGACTAATAAACGAGGCATCTAATCAAATTTAAAAGCTGCTTTATGAGGTTCAGTTTAGATGCTATAAAGTATCCGAAAGAATACAACAAAAATTCACAATCTATGTCAAAGGGTGTACAATTGTTATCTAAATGGTTAATCAGTCTATTATACTTTTTTGTTTAAATATCAACCAATAAATATATTTTCTCTTTTTTTAGAAATAATATATTTGCTTTTAGCTTAAATAAATGATTCCAGCACAACCCGGTGTGTGCACTCTTTAAAGGACCATATTTCAATTGTACTATTAAAGTAGATTCGTAATTTTCACGGCTGTTGGTAAATGGAATAATTGAAGAATTTCAACGTTCAGTAAGCTTTCTTCCAACAGAACAGTGCATAAAGTTTGTGATAATAATTTCTTGAGCTTTTAAGAAGGAAAAATTGTCTCCCTCAAAAAAAAAAATAAAGGAAAAATTGTCGGTGAAATTAGATTTTTTTATTTTTTTGTACTGATGAAAAGTATAAATAGTTTAGTTTAAAATAAAAGTAGGTATGCACAAAAAATTCCGACCTGCCGGAATCGAACCAGCGACCTAAGGATATCTTTCAGGTATTTAACCCACTACAGTCCTCCGCTCTACCAACTGAGCTAAGGTCGGTCTTATGATCCAATACAAAAGATTTTAATAAACTCTATGTGTTAAAAGTTTCACATGTTTTTTGACACATCGAATGAAGTAAAGACATTTTAATATTTGAAAGTCTTTACCTCTGCATATTACAGTTAAGCAAAAGGTCTTATGAACAAAAAAATCGACAAGAAATATTTATTTATTTATTTATTTTGGGTTGCATTTTTCAAACGCATCTAAATGGAAAATATAAAATGTATAAGAAATAAAAATTTTATATATTTTTGGTATTAATAAAGAAATCATATATTACTTACAGTGTTAATTTTATCTTATATAAATAATATTAATGCCAGTTATATGTAAATTTCAATCAGTGGAGAACCTATGTCATTTCATTTTCTTGTTAAATAAGATCTTAATTCATATGTGGTGCGCAGTCCTTTTCATTATTATAAGAATAAGATATTTGAATAGTTTCGATCGAAAAATCTCTGACATCAGATAAGATGATATCATTAATTATAATAAAATAGATAGATTCTTTTTAAGTTGAAAACTAAAATAGAAGTAAAAGCAAATACGACAAAAAATTAACATTGAAAAATTGAGAAGATTTTCCTCTCCAATTAATTATTGTATTCAAACTTTCTCAAATTATGGTAAAATAAATGAGAAAATGTGCCTTTTTTTGTAAACTGCTGTTTGTTCTTTCATTAATTAGAATTATTGTATTCTGCAAATATGTAGTTTACAAAATTTTGAATGAATTGTCAAATATTTTAAATTGTAAAATAGACTTGTGATCGATGCACTCATTCAAAGTTTTTAAAATGTGAACTTTTCTTGTGATGAAACTATTTGAGCACAATATCTATATTTTTTCAGAAATTATTTAAACAATATTATAGTTTAAAATTACATCAACTAAAGGCCATGACCATAGTCAATAACAGCTTTCAACATAATATTTTTCTTGTAATTCTAAACTTTGGTTTCAGGTTAAAAAAGGTAAAAGACATATAACTTCTCAAAGTATGGAAGAAAATTTGGTTAAGGATCCTCGTCTTTACTAAATTCATATGCATAATTTTAGATTATCTTAAAAAGTTTTTAATCCCACATTGCTTAATTTTGAGTGCTTTCAAACAAGCATGTAAAAGAATAGGCTTGCACATGAGATCAAGCCAAGTGAGCTTAATGCATTGCAATTTGGACGTAGGTTAGTGAGTTATGAGTTATCCAATATTTGTAACTTCATCCTGATAATTAAAGTTTATATTATTATCTGATTTATTGAAACCATTATCTGAAAATTTAGGCTTAATCATTAGTTTCAATTTAAAAAACCAAGAACATCATGAGTTACTATCATTTAAATCTTGATAGTTCTACTACCTTGATTTACATCAGGAAGAAAAATGTCACATTGTCATGGTCTTGGCATGTAACTTGCTCCTGCTGGTTCCAATTTACCAGTGACTATCCAACCAGAAGTCATAGTCACAATGATGAATAATATGATTTTGATTTCACATTATAAACATTGACAAACTATAAAGTACAGTTTTGCCAAGCTTATACAAGAAACATCTAAGAACCTATAGAAAGATAGCAGAAAAAATAATTCTACAAGGGGGAATCAACCACGGAGCGTTTTACAACAATAACTTAACTTATCACCATGTTCCCAATCTTAATATTGTTTCTGTGTATCACATGGAAAAGTAAATTAACCTACCAGTATACTAGTTTCTCATCTGCTCTGTGGCTTGTTTGGTAATTACATGGCCCTATGTACACCTTACGGCTACATAGATGATGTGGTGGTATCATTGACAAGGATACACTTTTTCCTCTATATGTTGTTTTCTTTTTATGTCCAAAATTTTCAACCCCCGCTTTTGGAGCTCTATGGTAATAAATGAACTTTATGGAAAATGAATATATGTATATAATGGTCTAGTTTCTTCAGGCCATCAATTCTTTTTAGCTTGCCTGTCTCTTGAAGAAAGGTTTCTGGCAGATCAGGAGTCTCTGATCACTGTCACTTTCAATTTCTATCACTCTTGCATCCCACTTCAGCTGTGCTGTTAGAGGTCTAGCTGATTCTATTAAGGGAACTGTGTCGCGAATTATTACCCAACCCTGCACACATGAACAATGTCAGAATATCATAAGTCCATGAACATGTATAGGGGATGAAATCATGAAACATTTTAAGACATTTTTACTTGTTCTAAAAAAATCTAGCATAAACATACAGATCACATCACACTCAGCAACTTTAAACAATAGAAGGGCTGCCTAATTCATACACATTTTACAGAACAAACTGCATAAAATATTAATGAACTGCTTAATGAGCAACTACTATAGAGGTTTTGGTTCAATGACAATATGAACTAAATTCACATACCTCTGGGCGAAGTATCCTGTCAATTTCAATGAACAGGTCAAGCATGGAGCATCTGTGCTGCTCAGTTTCAAGGGATAGAAGTCCTGCAGCATGCACCAAGTCATAGGTTCTGGGGTACGTTGGAAAAGCCTCACACCTAGAAGCCACCAAAAGTCATATTTGTTAAGGAAACTATAATCTGCGTAGGACCTAGCAACTAACTATTCTTCACAAAATCTTATCAAAGAATATATGAGCCAGACCTAATTGGAAAAGTAAAGGGTAAATCACCACGTTTTGATTTTTTTAGTCAACTATGGTAAACAATTAGTCATTCTTGAACAAATCATAAGATGATTTCATATAAGTATAACTCCATAATTTTGGAGTTATTTAACAAAACAACTGTAACCTTCCGTATGGTCATTGAGTTCATAGGGAAAATCTGTAAATTATGTTGAAAAACTTTAGCATGTATAAATTTCTTGCAACCATATCACAATATATTTCTTTACAAAAATGTCAGATGTCTGAACCCTTTTCCATCTACCAAAACCCAAAAATTGAGAATGTGCACAAAGTGTGAATGTTACAACAGGTATAAACCTCAACTGAAAAATAGTTAGACCTAGATAATGATACTAATCTTTAGATTTTAGAAAAGAAAACAAATACCAATAACTCTAAGTTTTTAGAAGGGACTGAGATAAAAAAAAAATGGAAGAACAAAAGAATTTAGCATGTGTCTGAGAATCCATATTAAGCTAAGAAAAACAAACTTATTGAAGCAGAGAAGCATGACACTTTAAATAAGATCAAGAGAAAAGAAATTAGCATACCAATCATGCAAAACACCAACATATCCTCTGTCCTGGATCAAGGGAAGATAATTGGGTCCACTTATTGGGACCACATTCATCACCCACGCAGACTTTCTAGCCTGCAACAATGCAGAATTAAAGCCACCAAAATGAGCATTCATGTCTAGCACATTTCTGAACATGTTGTAAGGAGGCGAAGGGTCCTCATCACCAGGCCTCTTCGGATGATCAGAAAATATTAAAGGTGACATGAGTGACCAATAATTCTGGAGTGCTGTTTTCCAGCTGTCAGAGTCCTCGGTAAGTTCATCGGGCTGCAAGCCTAGTACAGTTAAATATATGCATACTAAGTTAACCAAATGAATAGGAGATTTGATTCAATATGACAATACAATTACAATGCAATCACTTCCACAAAGAGCTATATAATTTAGTGTTGAAGAACATAATAATTACCGTAGATTGCCAAGTTGTTGTTGTTTAAGTTAGCTCGGGAAGGCCATCTTTCCCTTTTTTCAATTGGAACCCAACGACTGCTCTGTATTCCACCTATGCAGTTTTGCAGTTCTCGATAATATGGAGTCTCCACATCAATACCTCTACCACACAAAGAAGGGCCAGAACCAGACTTTCTGGAAGTAAAAATAGGCCATGCTAAGAATCAGGCCACATTAATTTCAAAATGGTACAATATATATATATATATATATATATACACACACACACATTGTATAGAATCTATTTACTAGAAATCTGTTTCCTAGAACATACAAAAGTGAAATAACTTCCAGAAGTACATGTTTGAAAGCATTACCTTGATGCATAGCAACTTTTTTTACTAGTTTTCTTCCATACAACAGTTTCATCTTGCTGTGACAGCAGTTCCCAGCAAAGAGTTAATGTAAAATCTTGCATAAACTTCCACCTTTTCTGATTTTCTTTGTTACGAGCATTTGTGAGCGGTGATGTCCAAACAAAGTATCCACCAGGTTTTAAAAGTCTATCGGCTTCAATCAGGAGAAGGCCATCTATACCATGTAATATGAATGTTAATAAATCACAAGGTGCTAAAATATTGATATTTCGGAGTTTATGTTCAAACATAAACGGGAGGGGGGGGGCAGGGGTAAATAAAACAGAATAAAGGCAGGTTGAAGGATTAGAGTTAGATTCAGTGCCTTCACACAAATATCAGAACTCATAAGTCAGAAGGAAGAGTTTCAAAAGTTAACCTCGGTTTGTTGGATACTTCACCAACTATGGCAAGTAAACGTTAAAAGGTATCTACTTATTTTAAAAGATGTAAGTTGTAAATTTCGGAAACTCCATGTAATGAAGAACTAAATATGGATATTTTCCGAAAGTATATACCATATACTTTTTCTTAATTCTGCAATACAAAATTAGTTTTTGTTACATCAGAAACAAATAAGGAATGCATCCAATGTGTAAGCATTCCAGATAGAAAAGCCTTTTTAGTTCAAGATATATGTACGGTTAGCAACACACTTTTCTCATCAGAATGAGAAAGAGATAGATATTTAGCCTAGTTGAAAGAGCCAGAACAAAACATGGCATTATTTTTCCTTGGTCACAAAATAGTGCTGAATGTCTAGGTTCAATAGAGAAAAATTACAATACAGATATAGCCAAGTTCACCAAGCTCAGGTGTCTTCAATAAGGGATAGTTACAACCATAAATAAAAATCATTTTTTTTTTTTATCAAAATAGGAAAAGTGAATGCATTAAACTTGAAATTACCAGAAATACATCCATGGAATTTAAAAAACCAAGGCATACTTTGAAGAACCAAGGAGTGGATTCTATTCTTATTTGATGACAACTAATTTCTTCCATTGACACATATAAAGTATGATGCATCATCTAAATAGTCCAGAAAATAAAAGTTTTTGTCAACTAAGTACAAAATATGATAAATGCATCTTTATCCAACACAAAGTAGAATAGATTGAAAGTTGAAAATACCTTTCTGGTCCCAATCAATGCCACATCTTGCACAATGTAACATATCAAAGGATAGAGATGGATATGGCAACTGCTTTGAAGTGAAAGAAGCAATCATAGCAGGAAGACCCCTTTCCAGAGTGAGCTGAACTTGACTGCCAGAAGGTTCATAGTTTGCAATGCACATAGTTAAAAGCTGACTGTCGAAGAGGTGTGCTCCAAAGCTACCATAGCCACAACCTATGTCTAGTATAGTTCGAACCTACAAATTTTAAGATGACAACATTCTCAATCAAATAAGATTTCAGGCAAGGAACATCAAAGTCAAACTTCATGAGTTCAGATCCAATGCCACCACAACCCATAAAAAATCTAACACAAGTCCCTCCAAGGCACTTTATAACAAACAATTTTAGATGGTACAAGTATAGAACAGTTATGACTTATGTCATATACAAGGTTACCATTTTATGCCCTCAGTTAATATTTTTTAGAATATTCATTTATCGTTTCATGAGGGCGAGCCCTGGTGCAGCGGTAAAGTTGTGCCTTGGTGACTTGTTGGTCATGGGTTCGAATCCGGAAACAGCCTCTTTGCATATGCAAGGGTAAGGCTGCGTACAATATCCCTCCCTCATACCTTCGCATAGCGAAGAACCTCTGGACAATGGGGTACGAAGTTTATTCATTTATCGTTTCATCAACATAGTTAATATTTATATATTTTTAGTACTAGAATGGAGATACCAAGTTCTTTATAGTAAAACAGATGGCATTAAGTATGCTGAATTTGACAGTGAGCATGTATCAAACTAGTCAAATATAAGTACAATGAATCATGAAAAATCAAGCAACAAACACTTGATGTGTCCATTTCAAGAGAGAGCAAACGTATTTACCCCAGCTTGTATGAAGTAAGATTCATTTCTAAGTCCAATCATTTCAGCGATTTGATGTGAGTAGTCTTCAATACCATCAAACATATGAGAAGCTGAACGAAATGAAATTTGTTCTTCATCCAGCATCATCATCCTGTAAATTAAATTACAAATGAAAACTTTAGGTATCAAAAATAGCCAAAAGTGCAACAGCAAGTAGGAGAAATGTTAATATATCACTTACCTCTTTGTCAAGCTTCCAGAAGAAAGAACCTCCTGAGCTGAGATCTTCACATTAGCAACCCAGATAACATCTTTTCCAGTAGGCCACCTTAAGGGAATTTTGTAATTCACCGGTGGCAGAACCAAACAATTCTGCCTAAGCTCGTGGCTGCATTGCCGGTCCACTTCATTGTTATCAGAAACTCCCAATTCCACATCCTCAGAAATATTGTAACAAGGAACAAAGTTTTCAAACTCCTCAGAACAGAATTCAGACTCCTTCAACCTCAAAGGACCGTGCGAAAACTCACTGATATCCAAAATGTCCGAGACAAGCTTCTCTTGAAGCCTTCTATAACCATGGTAAATTTGACCTCTTGATGAGGATGAAATCGACAAAGTCCACCAAAAAGATCCAGTAAGAGCCAGAACAACTATAAACACTAAGCTGAACTTCAAAGAAAGCAACATTAACTTAAGCCGGCTTCGTGGGGTGCCAACCATGAAGGGATCAGAAGCAAAACCATTCTCAGCTATGCCATTGCCATATTTTGAATCAGAATTATTTCCCAAAAGAACCCTCAGAGGAAACCTCAAAGTAAAAGGGCTGTGATCTGAAGAACCCCTCGTATCCAAATCTTCCTTTTCCGTTTTATCTTTAGATTGGGAGTCCCACAAGTCATCATGGCCACTCTCAGGGACCCTAACCCCACCTGACACACCTCTTTGCAGAGGCCTAGACATTCTCTGACCAACCACAACAGTAGCACAACACAAGTTCAACTATGAATAAATGTTCTTATGTTAACCCTGGTAATATATTATAAACCCACCCAAAAACCAATAAATACTACAACAACAAATGTCTTAACTCTTATCCCACTGCACTAAGTGAAGTCGGCTAAGTAAATCACAAGATCCAATTCGACTCGATTAAAGACCAAATCTTCAAGAGAACCCAGAAACCAATCGAAGAGTGTTAGTTACTTAAGCATCATTAGATTTATTGGGATGAAATCAGCTACAGAATCTGGCTCCAGTTAAGCAAATGCAAACCTACAAAAAAAAAAAAAAAAAAAAAAACAGAAGAGAAACCTTGTCAAACTTGGTGGCGTGCATTTAGAACAGTGAAGTTACAAAACCAACTCAGCATTATTTTAAAATAAATTAGAAAAACAAAAAAGAAAAAAAACGCAAACTTTCTCTCATTAGGGAATCAAAACAGGGGAATAACGACAAGAAAGAGCAGTAATTAATTCACCGCATCAGATCCATCACGGACCCAGCATTGAAATGGAAACGTACCAACATTCATAAAAGAAAAAAGAAAACTTGCGCGGTAATTGCCATATGGGTTGGTGGGTAAACACTGAAACAGAGCAGTGAAAAGCACTAGCTAGCAGTAACTAGTAACTAGTAACTATGGTCTATGGCACAAGCTCATTTTTTTTCTTAGAAGGGAAACTCACATAACTCAGTTGCCGTTTGAGAGTACTTGAAATCAAGCTAGAGTGAAAGAAAAAGAACAATTTTAAGAAGAAAAAAGATGAACAATATTAGTAGTAGCACCTGTTTGTTTTGGTTGGGGTGAAGAAGAGAGCATGGAAGTGATTTTTATTATGGAGGGGTGTGTGTGAGTGTGGTTGGTTGCTTGTAACACAAATCACAAGAAGAGCGCACGCTGTCTGTGCTTGGTTTTGTTCTGGTTTGTGTGTGGATCAGTGAGTGATTCTTCTCTCTCACTCACTTGCGGCCTCGTCGAATGATTAGCGTGTGTGTGTGCTATGGAAACTAGAGAGAGAGAGAGAAAGTCTGAGACACGGTGATTCTAACTGAGTATGCAAGCAGGTTAGCAGGTTTTGTACTGATCGGATCGTGACACAAACACTACTCATGGGCCAATATAATAATCTTAAAAATTTAAGAGAAAAAAAATGAGATGCGGCTGAGGAAAACCCAATTTTTTTTGTGTCAAAAGTGAAATTAGATTTTGGGGTTTTCAAGTAAGATTTTGAATAGTCTTATAAATATAATGTGAAGAAGAGATTTCAAAAAATGTAACTAGTTAAAAACAAATTATAGATCACAAGAAGATAAATTGTTGCATATGTAATCTTGTTTGAAGTGGAATATGATTATTTCATGCGATAAGGTTTTTTGTGTGCATCTACTACTTTAATTCAAGAATTAAGTAAAATAATATATGTCAATTAATCTACACGTTTGATAGTAAATAGTATGTGGTTAACTAATTTGTGGTCAGAAATTAATTAACAGTAAAACTGTGAATTTATGGTATTTATAACATGATAATAAATTAATGTAGTATTTTAAAAAAAGTAACTCTAAAGATTTAAAAGGAAATATTGTTAATAATATATTTCTAATGAAATTTATTAAGATTCATGAAATTGTGTGAATTTTCCGTTTTATTTAATTAATTTTTATATAAATTTCAACCTTTTAATAAATATTAATTAATAACAAAATATTAAAGAATGATGTTTTATTATTGCTTATATTTTTGTGAGCAACAAAAAATCCTTATTCAATCTTTAATTTTAAAATATTTTATAAAATTGTGGGAAACAAAAAGATAGGTATTTTTTTATCTTTCAAAACTATTTTTTTGTAAGACACAAATTTATTTAAGATATAGTTGAATATTGTGACATTTTTTTTAACACACAAAAATATAATTAATTAATATAAATCACAAAGACATAGATTAGACATGTTTTAAAATATTTATTAAATAAACAAAAAAGGACTATTTCATTCTTTTTTTAATTTGCTTACTACTGAAATGGAATTTCGTTCGTATTTATTATTATTTAAAAGTATCAAATAATATTAACTGTTATCTTTTTAGTTATACCATTCTTTCTAGTTAGTTCTTGAATATTTTATTAAACACTTATCTCATATGAAAGAGAAATGATAATTGATGTCACGGTAAGAAGTTAAAATAATTTTAAAAATATAGATGAAGATATTGATTATATTATTTAATATGTGTATTATCCTTTTAAATGGATAGATAAAAAGATATAAAAATAGTAACATCATTTAGATAAATAAAAAAATCAATATTCTTTTTGGTCTGTGAGCCAAACATTGCTATTTAATTTCTTTAACAACTACTGTTGTAGGGATAGTCATTAAGAAATTAAAATTAAAAAAGAAACGTTCAATAAAAGTAATTTTATTTAACTATTTTCTGAAAAAAAAAATATATACTAAACTATAAATGATAGTACTGCTAAACTTGCTTTTTAATGCATGCAACAATATACTTAAATGAAATTCTTCGGTCAAAAGGAAATTAAATTCATTAAATGAAATTCTATATTGGTATGATTGTGATGTTAAAAGTGCATGTAAAGAAAGTGGTACTATAAATAGTAGTACTAGCCGTTATTTCTACTCGAAAAGAAATGGTAGTAATAGTAATTAATAAGTGTCGTAGGAGTAAATAAACTGCTATATATAAATTAATAAATGAACGCGCTTAACTTTGCTGGCAGAGTTCCAGAACGCGCTTTATTTTTATTTACTCGTGTGTTTTTAATTCTCTGCACAGAGAATATGAATCATGATTCATGCACAGAACAAATCAATATAGGGTAGAAAAGTTCATAATAAGGCACCCAATTAAATCTCCAACAAGAAAAAAGTTGCCAACTAATGTGCCTATAGAATGGAACTTATATTGATCAAAATGCCACATGACCCTTTTTCTTACGTTGTTCTGTCTTTCACTTTTATGAGGTGCAAAAGCCAGCTGGTCAAGCTAATGATTGCATAGAAAAGAAAGGAAAAGTGGGGAATTATTTTTGAAAAAAATTATATGTATAGTTATTTAGATACTTTTACATTGTTTCTTTAACTTAAAATTAAAGCTTTACTTTAATCATTTATGTTGATTTTTATAATGTAGATTACTAGGATGAAACTTTAATTATGATTAAAGAATAACATTAAAAACATTTAAAGAACTGTATTTAATTTTTGTTCCTTTTTAATAGAAGGAGAAGTGGGAAGGCAAAGGGAGCTTGAGACACTGCTAAAAATCATAGGATTCTTTCTTTGCTGGTTCGTTAATGGTAATGTAATATATCATTTGACTTGAGCTTGAAATGAGGGACACTGACCGACACATTATTTTATTTGTATTAGGCTATTATATAATCTTCTATATTTTTTTAATAAATTGTTTACCATGTGTGCACGTTCAAGTCCACATTCACATTCACATTGCATGAGGTCACGTCGGCGTTGTTCTTGTTCGTTAAATAATTTACGCCTACATATTTGTGGCGCTTTGGCACAAACGCACATTACTTTGTAGTGGGTTAGGATCATTTCACGTTTTCATTAGGTGCTCTGCATTTTTGAGTGAAAATTCATTAATGGTTAGGGAAAACAAGATCTTTGACGCTTCTTCTCATTAAACATTAGTTAGTCAAATGTTTTAAAATTGATCCCCCGCCTGCTCTAAAAGAAAAGTAGTATGTCATATGAACTAGATATATTGAATCAATTTTAAGAGAATTAAATAGATTTAATTTAAAAGACTGTATATTAAATTATATGATTGTTTTAGTTTAAAATATAAATATAAATAAAAAATTTAGGTTCTAAATATAATTAAATTTAAATTAGTGTCCATCAGTTTTTTTGTTTCTTTTTAAAAGTAACATCATAATTTATCAAAATATGAAAAATTAAATTCAATAATATATATATATATATATATATATATATATATATATATATATATTGTTAAATATAGGCCTAAAGTACTAGAGAGAGAACCACTGTATTTAATTTTTACAATTTATTTTTCTTTTTAAAAAATAATTTAACCTATTTTAAATTTAATTACTATGTTAAATTCAAAATTTGATACTTTAACTAGTATGCTAATTTCAATATATTAAATTTCAATTTTAATAACTAATACTCTGTATAAATTGTAAAAAAATAATTACTTTATAATTCTCTTAAAAGTGTAATAAAAATAAATAATTGTTTTTAAAAATAAACTAAATCTAACACATATGTACGTATAATTGGGACAAGGGCTCCATGTGTATTTCAGTACAATCCAAAAGAAGACAAGAATGCGTGAAAGAAGAAACAAAAGATAAAGAAATTAACCAATTGGGTGAGCAATTCGAAGTTAAAACCCCATTCCTCCTCCCTAACCACTTCCATCCCTTTTCATGATACATGTTCAGACAATCGATATGGTAATTTGTTAAGAAGCATTTAGGATGAAAGTGACCCATGACCATAATTTGCAATAGGGCTAACTAAGGTAGCTTTCTTTTTTCCAATCGTTTGTGTCCTTTGTGTTTTGTTGCCTGATTTGTTTAGGCCTCATTAGGTAGAATGAAATAAATGGAAGAGGAATTATAATGATGGATTTGCGTCTTGATTCAATAATTCAATGCAATGAATTATCAAGATTGTGGGCACAATTTAGATATATCGAGTAGTTTATATTTCTACACCAATCTAATTTGCATCAACAAATTTCTAGTGCGAAATGATTGAGCCCTTTTCGTTGTGGTATTTGTTTTTGGGTGAATGTTATGCTCAGAAGTGGGTCATATGCACTAAACAGTCTCTATCTGTAGCCATCATCTTTCAAAATAGGATACAGTAACGTTCATTAGACGTCAAAAATAAACAAAGGAGGGGACAGATAGCAAATAGCTATAATTAATTATTAATTGAAAGTGATTAATGGCACAGTAAATTATAAAGATTTTTCTTTTCTGATAAAAAAAGGTTTTTCTTGAATCCTTACGGAAGAATAAAATCCATGATTGAAAGCAAAAGGAAGAAAAAAAAGACTATTGTTATAACGAATTAATTACTAATTCTGCAAGAATATAAGAAAGGACGTAACATGTAAATCGAATTTTTGTCACCTAATGCGTGTAATTCATGTGAGAATACCGTAAGAACATGCACGTTGTAACTAGCTGGCACGAAATGACAACTATTGGAGTGTGCAAAATGTCTTATTTGGAAAATAGTATAGACTTTTATATGAATTTATGAAAATAATACCCTATGAAATATTAGTTGAAATATGTTGAAATTAGATAAACAAACGTAGCATGGGTAGGTATAAATATAATTATATTGAAAAATGGGCAAATTGATTGATGAATGAGGATAAGAAGATAGAACATAAAAGAGTTAAAATTGAGGTCAGAAGAAATGGATATAATGAGGTTGGGGTGGGACCACAGTGGTGCGGCGTTAACTGTGTCGGTGGACAAGAAAAGTGACGCGTCGGCGAGGGATGGAGGGGGTGAAGTGTTACGTGTCGCAGGAGATGGAATCAATATTCTTCATTTTCTTCTTGGGTTAGTGGTTTGCGAAGTGTTGCTGTTTTCTGACTATGATTGTGTTGTGTTGTGGTGGTGTCAACGCGGAATTGAAATTCGGGAGCGTCAATGGACAATAGGGTTCACGGGAAAAAATCTGGGATTAGGTGCCAAGGCTGGTTATTTTTAATTTATAAGTTGGGAGTGTTAGTGATTTTGTTTTTACCAGAAAGATGTATATTATCTTTATAAAGGATCATTATAATTATATTTGAGTAGGATAGAATTATTATTTTTATAGATGATATGTATTTTTCGCTTGAGGTAATTGTGCTCAACAAGTTTAATCAACCTAATGGTTACAACTAGCAAAATAAATGGGTTGGAACAGACTCACTCAAACCAAACATGAAAATGGGATTGGATTAACTTCGATTCTATATTGGTTTTATTTTCTTAAGTCCAGTTAGGTTAGGTTGACTCATATTTGATTATTTTATTTTTTTTAGTCTAATTTATACAAACTAAAAAAATATCAAACCATAATAACTTCATTTGAATTTAGGTCTATATTTTTTAAGTGTAGTCTAATTCGACGGATTCATTGAATTTGCTTAAATAGACCTAATTTTATTTGAACCAACATTTTTATAACGGACCAACTAGTTAGTCAAACAAACCTAATTTATTTTGCTAATCCTATTAACACTATTGCCTAAAGTGAAATTTGAGATAAATTCTTTTTTTCTTACATTAATTAAAATAAGAGATTTTTATGTTGAATTTTTATCTATATATATATATATGACCTTTTTACTAATAACACTTTTTTTTTTACAAATCTTTAACTTTAATTGTTTTACTTTTAAGTTTATCGAATTATGTAAGATATAAACGATAAAACTCTCTATTCAAATATTTAGCATAACTATATACCAAAACTCAAAATTAAGATTACTAGTTAAACTAAGATAATTTTTAAGTCAATTGATCAAAATAGTTGATACTGATGAATAAGATTATTACTAATAACAAAATTTTAACTTTAATTTTTAATGCACTTACATATCTAAAATTTCAATTCAAAATCATTATCTTTTATTTAAATTCAACCTTTTTAATTACATGAATTTCTATTAGATTATTAAATAACTGAACAAAGACTGTTAAACAAAACTCCTAGATGAAAAGGAAAAACCAAAATCAAAGTAATTAACCTCAATATCGTTCCTTTCAAAAAAAAAAACGAAGAAAACCTCAATGTTAGATCACGAGATCAAGCCATTCTTAATTGATGGAATTTAATATCACTTTATTGATCACGAGATCAAGCCATTCCTAATTGATGGAATTTAATATCACTTAGCTAAAGCTCTTATATTAGACCTTATTCAATTTTACGATGAGGAGAATCTAATGATATATTTAATCAATACTTAGTAAAAATTGAATTAAATTGCTTAAACATTCTGCTTACGAAAAGTTATTAACATGTTCATCAATGATTATTGGATGATTTTTAAGTCACTAAATAATAAAATTTTATCTTTGCGTCGTGAACTTATTAAATAATTGCTTTCTTATTATAAATATTTAATACTCAAGTTAAATGTTTCTTATTTTTTTTCCATTAAAAAAAACTCGTCACTGAGTTTTGAGTTTAATCAATAAATCTTGATCCATAG
The DNA here is from genome assembly GCF_000004515.6 of Glycine max. NCBI lineage: Eukaryota > Viridiplantae > Streptophyta > Magnoliopsida > Fabales > Fabaceae > Glycine > Glycine max. Next base: position 19,450,870 of record NC_038249.2, read on the forward strand.
CTTTATTTCCCATTGTTCGTGCTGTGTAGTGTTTTAAGAGTAAAAATAATTAGTTTGCATGCTGAACTAATCCACTAATTCGTCAAGGTCAAAGATCCATACAAGTTAGTTGGGATCAGAAAATTAATAATAATAAAAAAGAGATCGAATATCAGCATGAAATCACTATAAATTAGCAACGAAAAAAATATTATTTAAAACTTATACCGGTATACCTAATCACACATTAGATTGTCGTGTTCATCATTAGATTATTAGCTCTTGAAATCTGAGATCATGTACATTGATTTCGTTACTACTTTATTGTATTGTTCTGTGTGAATTCTAAGTTAAAGCCCCACCTATTAATGCATAATCGACGGATCAAAAGGGTAATATGATTTCTTTTTTCTCTCAATCCTCTTCTGAAACGATTCCACCTTGAAACTTACGATAATGCCAATGGTTTCTACTCCTAATACTGTCGCCAATGTTTTCATTTTCTTAGCATATTCTTATTTGTTGTTATTAGATATAAAATTTTCATATATTTTATTTTATAATTTACATTAATTTTAGAATTAACTTACGACATTGACATAACATCAACGTTTTCTATTATCCTATGGTTCGGAATTAGTTTTTGTCATCTCATTCTTTCGAATAAAAGCCTTTACAAACTTAAAAGAAAAAAAAAAAAAAAAAAAAGCCTTTTCATCAGTTTTCACTCTCCCTGTAGAATGTGGATATAGCACTGCACCAAAATCAAACCATGTACTGAAGAAGTGTGTGACTACCCTACAATCTGTGTAGTTCAATACCAACCACATCATATATTCAATGATTTTGGCTTCATAGGTGGTGCCCAAAGTTTACTTTTAAAAGGTGTCTTTGTAGGGTAGTGGGTACTTGCTTCGCTGAATTACAATATGATTCTATTATAAGTTTTCATTTTAATATTTTATTATAGTTTTTTTATTAGAAAAATTAAAATAGTAACGAAAAACTTTAATATAATTTTCAAAAAATTATCATTAAGTTTTCGCCAAATAATCATTCTAATGGTTTTATTATCCAATTTAAGTTCAAATTCCGTAGTATGTAGGTAAAAACAAATATTACTCTTTCACCTCAAAATAAATGTCATATTTTTGAAAAAAAAATTGTCTTGAAATAAGTATTATATTTTATTTTTTAATATAATATTAATTTTTTACTAATATTTTTAATAAATGTTACTTTAATTTTTTTAATGTAACATTAATATTAAGATTAATTTTATAAAATTATTACTTTCTTTTTTGTTTATTAAGTTTTCTTAATTATAATAAAATAATTTAAAATAATACTTATTTTAGGATACAGAAAATACAGATAAAAGTTACTATAAGAATAAGTCATTAAATTAGGACGGCCTAAACTTTTTATTTTAGTCTACAAATGTTTCTTTAATCGTTGTAGCTGCAGATTAATAGTGAAAGTCGGTCATTTTGCAATGTTCGAGGGATCTTCTATTCTGATCCCTAATCTGACTCCAATGTTTTTTTTTTGTAATTTATCATTTCACTGAAATCAATGACCATTATGGCAAGAGAATTTAACAGAATGGAACCCATTAGAAAAAGGAGCTCTCTGCGTTACACAATTGAGTGAGAAGGTCAAATATGAAAGAGGTTTTCCTTCAATGGGTTGACTCATAGCCCTGTAGACATAAACTGAAAGTAGATCTACCTAGACTTGTAGGAGTAGAGTGTAGTGACAAATTTACTGTGCAGGGGTTCTTTTATAAACAAATTATCAAAGGGGGTCTCATTTATAAGAAATTGCAGAGGGAGTTTGTTTTTTACGTGGGTGCCGCCATTGACACTGGCGGAAAGCTTGAACCGTCAGTGACAATGGAGGATACCGCTAGTCATAGTGGCGGGACAGGAGAGAGGGGTGAGGGTGTGCCGCCATTAATGCTGGCGGGATAGGATGAGTAGGAGAGAGAAGAGTGGTGCCGCCAACTGTATTTGCGGGACACGTTCAGGAGTGGTGCCGCCAACTACATTTGCGGGACACTCTGAAATAAAGTTTAGGATAATTATTTAACACAACACAATTGTATGGATAGAGTTCAAACTTAAGATAACAGGCAAAATTAGAACAATCCGGCAACTGTTTAATTGGAGCGCTCTATTTAAAGTTTATTAACTAGATTTTGCGGCCCAAAATTTTCATTTAATTTGTTATTTGACAAAATAAACCAATAACAAAGTCTTATGAAGTTTAGGACCTTCCTTCTCTTAGCCTTGGTAGACTATTGTAACAAAAACACGCTAAGCTACTAGGAATTACAGAACTAAGAGTGTTCAATTTTGGACTCTTCGGTTAATTTCAGAGTGGAGGTTAGGGAAGTGCTCAGGAACAGAAAAAACAAAATGTATTTAACAATTCCATAGTTCTCACCCTAGGATAGACCGTACTGCATCTTCCGCTACTAGCATAAGCGGGATGCTGATTTGCATATTCCGCCACTAGCACAAGCGGCATCATTTTTTTTTTTCCCGCAATCCCGCTAATACAGTTGGCGGGATGTGTTTTTTTTCCGTTTAATTATAGTTGTGTTTCTGTAAAATTATTTGTTAAATAAAATTATTATTTAAAATATAAAATTAGAAAACCTCATACAAGGAAAAAAATTATGAAAAAGTCAATGAATTTTTTAATGACAAATTATTAGTATACTAGTATTTATTTTATAATTTAAAAAGTTAAGAATTATTTATATGTTAAGGTTTGGTTATAATTTAAAAATTATAATTAAAAAATTATTTATATGTTAGTGTAATTTAAGACAAATTATAATTTATATGTTAGTGTAATATAAGATAAATTATAATTTAATACATCATGTTTATCAAAGTGAGAGAGCACTATTATAAAAAAAATTACATTAGTTAAAAAAAACTGCAGATACCTTAATGTGTTTGTGTATGCCAACATTTGTGAGTGCAATGATCATATTTTGTATACCTTTGCAACGTAGGCTGCTATAGGCCTTACTGTGACCTCGTTAACTATGATTATGCACCGAAAATTAACGTCCCCCCTATCCCGCCAGCTCCAAAGGCGGGAGTGCAGTTACGTGTCCCGCACCACCCCTGAACGTGTCCCGCAAATGCAGTTGGCGGCACCACCCTTCTCTCTCCTACTCATCCTATCCCGCCAGCAGCAATGGCGGCACACCCTCACCCCTCTCTCCTGTCCCGCCACTTTGACTAGCGGTACCCCCCTTACTCGCCATTGTCACTGGCGGTTCAAGCTTCCCGCCAGTGCCAATGGCGGCACCCACGTAAAAAACAAACCCCCTCTGCAATTTCTTATAAATGAGACCCCCTTTAGTAAATTGTTTATAAAAGAACTCCTGCACAGTAAATTTGCCGAGTGTAGTCTGTATATCCATCCTTTTTGAACTTTTCCAAGTCTTTGAAAAATGGAAAATTGTAATGGTCCAATTTGGAGTAATTTCAGTGATAGGAAGTGAGAAAAAAATAAAGAAAAATAATAATAATAAAATATGATAAGTAATTTTATACGAAATAAAAAGGAGAAAAAAGATTAAGTAGAGATAAAATAGAAAATAAAGTAAATTGGTCTTTTTAGAAAATATCATAATTAACTTTATAATAATTCTTGAAAATATCTTCAAATAATAAATAAATAAAAAGAAGTTGTAGATCGATCTTTTCAAAGTTATTTTTAAATTTATTTAATTATTTTATGTACAAAATACAAAATTATAAAAGACTAACATTCTAACAAATTAATATTTATCAATAAAAAAAGCTTGACCTTTTTTTTTGTTGCCATCCTTAAAAGTTTAGGTGAGTGGGATAGTAAGAGTTTACCAAAGTTACAATATATTTCAAGGCTCATATAACACTTATAATAATACTTATAGATCATCTGTTAACAAGGTTTTCATATCTGTAGTTAGAATCAAACTCACATCTTTTGTGAGAAATGAATCGATTTATTTTCAACTGAATTAATCTTTTGGCTAGGTTTATATATAAAATTTTGAATTTGAATCTTAATATTATGAGAGAAAAAACAGGCATAGTAACAAAATTAATATTCTAATAAATTAAAATTTGCTGATAAAAAAATAAGTTTTTCTCTTTTGAAAAATACATATAATGTTAGATAAAATAAAATATATTTTATGAGCATAAGATAAGAGTGTAATAAAAATAAAATAAAAACGTATGATAAGAGTCTTAAAAAAGATAAAAGTATTGTAAATTCATAATATTCTGTATAAATTTATCTTTTTTATTAATAAAAATCGAAAAAATAATTTTTTTTTATAATATTTCAAGTATCATACTCAATTAAGTGAATTAGATATTTGATTCTATAAATTTACCTTTTATTGCTCATGTTAGGTTTAAGATCATCCAACCCTAAGGTTTGATGACAATAATCAAACTCATCTAAGTGTTGAAACAAGTGTTATGTCTTACCACAAGCTTTGACCTAGGACATTTAATAGATTTTAAATGCATAGGATTTTCATTTATTAGTCTAGAAAAAGAGAAAATAGTTCAAATATTATAGTGGGTTTGGCAGCAAAGCTTAGTGATGAAGAGAAGAGAGAGTTGTGGAAGTTACTAATTTCGAGGCATTTCACTGGTTTGGAAATTATTAGATGGGGATGAAATTGCAGGGAGATATTTAAAAATAAGGTGGATCCCTTGTGTAAGAAATTTCTCTTCAAACTACAAAGTCAAACTACAAAGATTGGCGACGAAATGAATAATAACTTTTACTTTACCAACTAGTGCCCCTGTGTTGCTACTGTTTTGTGCCTCTATTTGTATTTTATTTAAAATTTATTTTTCTTTCTTTTTTTTTAGTTGCAAAATAATTATAATTTAAATATTTATCTTCTATTTCCATTCTATTTTTCTTCTATCAAACTTTTATTTCTCTTTATTTTTTTTCTATTTATCTTCTTTTCTTTTCTCACCTACCTATTTTCCCTCCCTTTATTTTTTCTTCCTCTACCAAACATGACCTTAAGGTATATGAAGAGAAATTTGTCTTGAATAATCATTAAAATAGACAGTTCTACCAATTACACATAGCCATCAATAAAAAGCATAAACAAAGCATATTTACAGAATAAATATTCAACATCAGGGTAGAATCATTTCATGTGCACTTAAGGTGTTGAATTTTCAAATTAAACTAAAGTACCTCAAACTAAATTTTCCCTCCAAAGAGTCTAAAGATACAAGGTTATAAAAACTAGATTGTGTCTTAAGAAAAGAAGTGAAACCTAACATTTAAAGCACTATGATTATTTTTGCAAACTTTGTTATTTCTTTGCATTTATTGTACATACCTTAGTTGAGGCTCTAGTAAAACCTTATAGCTATGTAAAGGCTCGTTTAGAGTGGTTGAGTTTTTGGTTTCTAATTTTCAAATGCATTTTTAAAAACAAATTGAGTTTAAAAAAAAAGAGTTGAAATGATTTTTAAATTTTAAAATATTTTCTCATTCATTTTAGAACCAAGAAAAAAAATATGAATTTGATTTTAATTTTAAATAAACACAACACCACCACCATAGTTGTCATCACTACTGATATCATCACCACTATTGACATTACCAACATCATCACCATTATCATGTACTATAACCACTGACAATATTACCATTGATATTGTTACCACCATCATCAATTATTATTTTTGACACCACAACCATCGTTGTCATCATTATTACACCGTTATCATCACACAAACATGTCCTTACATTAATTTTAATAATGGTAGAAAAATTTTAAAATGAGTTTATTTTAAAACTAAAAATTAGAGGAAAACTAAAATTTGATTGTTGTTTTTAAAACCTTTTAAATTTACAACTAAAACTCACCTCAAATGAAACCTAACTTAGCATTTGTTAGTTCATACCAATGACAACTATTAAATTCAATTATTACACATCTTTGGTAAGTATAGCCTAAACAAGCTTGGACAAAAGAGTTTTTGAGTTATGTTTTGGAGAGGCAAGTGTTAAACAATACTTGATTTGAAAGGATATGTTTTTTTTTCTTCCTTGGATCAGTTGCTTTTGAGCTAGTGAACATCTTGGTGGGTAACCCATGACTACACATAGTTTTGTTTAGGAAGAAAATCAATATAAAAAACATCTAATGTTATTTTTCTTTGTTATCTTTATATGTATATTATTTGTGTTAAACTAAAGAAAAGAAGTTAACTATATGATCAAAAAAGGTTTTATTTTTATAAATGTTTTTTTTTTGTAAACTCGATTTCATATTATTAGACTGGTCTTAGGACAAAGCATTACCCTATCTTTGTGAAAACATTTATATTGTACGTATTAAAACTCGAATCATTTTTATGGTGGAAAATGATTTTTCCTTTTTGACATACGTATAAAGCACAAAGAAACACACAATGATGTTGAATTGTTTTTCATAAAATATTTTCAAAATTATTTTAGAAAATTCAAGTCAAGAAAACAAAAGCTAAGATCCTGTCTAGGGTGGTAGTAAGTTTTCAATTTTTAGTTTTAAAACTAATTTGAAAACAAAACCCATTAAGAGAAAATGAGCTTGAATTGTTTTTTTATACTTAATTTTTAAATACTTATAATCTAATTTTGAAAATAATAAAAATAGCATACCTAAAAATTAAAATGATATTAAATTTTATTAAGGACTCTAAGGAAATGCTTTTAAATATAGAAATTCAAAGAAAAAAAATTTGTAATTATAACAACTAAATAAGTAATTATACCTAATATTACATATTTTTCTACATCAATAACCTTATCCTGAAGAAGACCTGTTATATATATATATTACATACTTACATACACCATACATGACAATCAATTACGTGCTGAACGTCTAAGACATTACAACAACACATGTGGATCTTTAAAAAAAAAAGAAAGAAAACCACATGTGGATCAATATGATTTATTGCTTGCCCAAATGGTGGCCACACACAATTGACACAAACACAAGGTCACCTTGACCTTTAGATTCATTCACTTCCACAGCAACACATAATCTTAAGCAACAATTCCTTCAACTACTTCCATTACTCAAGAGAGTGATGCTTTGTAAACGTCACTATAAGAGTTGCGTGTGTCGTTGTTCAACAAATGAATCATGCACGAGAAACAAACATGATATGTCAGCTTAATTTGATTACCAAATAGCACAAGGTCCCAGCATTGCATATTTGCATGTGACGGGCTTAACGATCACTAATTGCAATTAATTGATTTGATGGTGTTTAGACATTAGTCTTAATCCAGGGCCTCTCAAAATATCGAAGCATTTTATATTTTAGTATGATTAATTTGAAAGAATTGATATTGAAGTAAACGATTATGAACAACTAATAAATTATTCTTTTTTTGTGTTTAAGAGTGATATTTTAAAAATAAGTTTAAAAGAATTGATTTTATTTCTACTAATGAGTTGTAAAATTACTTTTGAATACTATATTTTGTGAATATTATATTCAAAATAAATTACTTTCGATTAAAGAAAAGGTTTTAGATTCCTCTACTCATAAGTATAGAGTGTGTAGATTATTTTTTGGTGAATTGAGAACCGTATAAGGGTAGATAAATTGTGGCAAAATTGTTCTTACTTAAGCAATGGTTTTGAGTCAGTTATGCTAAAATTTGGTAAAATAAAAAAAAGTTGTTACTTGCAATAATTATAGGTCTGGGTCTTTAGACTAAAGAAAAATTCACACGGGAAGACTCATGAATTTAGGAACAAAAGTATTTTGTAAAATTTGAGTTTCTGTAAGCAGGATCTTATCAACCCAAATACACTAGAGCTATGTTTAGATAACCATTGAAAATTTGTTGGAGGATGTCAAAGTCAAACATACTTCTAAAATTAAAAAAAAAATTCTAATGCTTTCTTTGCTTATACGTATAAGACCCAATTACATAATTAATGAAGATTAAGAAAAATAGTTAATTTAATTGATAGGAATAAATTGATCTTAAATTTATATTGTTTTTCAAAAATATTTTTATCATTAATATTTCTCTCTCTTCTAATGATTTGTTAATATATAGTCTAAAAATAATTAATATAAAAATATTATAAATTGAATCTTATAAAAAAGAATCATTATCATTTTAAAATTGAATCTTATAAATAAGGATAGAAAAAATATATTTTTTGTTTTACACTCGGACCTACCTTCTTTAGAAAGGTCCAAACAATACCCTAAAAAGCATTAGACTTTTTAACAAAGATAAATATTAATAAATATTTTTGGAGTCAGTATTGGTTAAAAAATTAAAAATTATTGGGATGTGCTAAATTAAATGCCCATGATTTTTTTTAAAATTTTCCTATAATTTTTATAATAAATATTTTTCTCTTTTCTTAATACCCTTTAGCAAATTGTGTTTCAGAGTGTTGGTAGTATTAACTGAGAAATTCTAGGAAAATGTGACCAATAGAGATGGCTAGTTATTGTTGTGTTCTTGGTTTTTTTTTTAAATATATATTATCTCTCTTATTTTTTTTCGAATCTACACTATTTTGTAATTTAATTTTCAATCTACACTATTTGAAACTTTCTTTCTTCTTTTTGTTTTTTTAATTTAAAATATTATAAAATAAAAATATTATATTATATAATTTTTTTAATTGGTTTTAAAATTACTTATTTATTAAATTAAATTTTTTAATTTTTTTTAAAGAAAATGATATTATTAAATTTTTTAGCTTAAGTGATAAGAATTAATATTTTTATTATTTATGACTTGCAGATATAAAAAAGATTAAAATATCCAAAAGATACTGGTAACTACTAAATGAGTTATTTTTTATTATAAAAATATATTAAAAATATCTTTAAAGATATTTAATTAGTAATTATTTTTTGCTGTCACTCGAATCAATATGACAAAAATATGAACGAAATCAGTGGGGTCCTGATCCAAGGATAAAGAGGACGGCAAATGATCGTCCCGTTTCAGTGGGGTCCTAATCCAAGGAGAAAGAGGATGGCAAATGATCGTCCCGTTTCAACTCGCATTCCTGGGAAAGTAGAAAAAATATGAAATTTGTCGATGTTGGATCAAGTGGCCTCAGAATAATTAAGAAGGAGGGGTTGAATTAATTATTCCTAAACCTTTACTAATTAAAAAATTACTCTTCTAAGGCTTTTACTTATGTTGTTAAGAGAATAAGGAGTAGAAGAGAAACTTAACAGAAAGTAAAAGCGAAAATTAAATGCACAGTGGAAAGTAAAAGAGTAAGGAAGAAGAAGACAAACGCACAAGAGTTTTTATACTGGTTCGGCAACAACTCGTGCCTACATCCAGTCCCCAAGCGACCTACGGTCCTTGACATTTCTTTTAACCTTGTAAAAATCCTTTTACAAGCAAAGATCCACAAGGGATGTACCCTCCCTTGTTCTCTTTGAACCTAGTGGATGTACCCTCCACTAAAACTGATCCACAAGAGATGTACCCTCTCTTGTTCTCAGTCAAACCCAAGTAGATGTACCCTTTACTTGTACCACAAAGGATGTACCCTCCAATGTGTTGAGATAAAGATCTCAGGCTGTTAAACCTTTGATACTTTGTGAATGGGGATACAAAAGAATTCTCAGGCGGTTAGTCCTTTGAACACTTTTGTATTAGGGAATGGGAAGAATCAAAAGAATTCTCAGACTGTGTCGTTTTGAATTCTTTGACAAGGAAGAAGGGAGACACAAAAGAATTCAGGCGGTTAGTCCTTTGTTCTTTTGGAAAAGGGAGAAGAGAGACACAAAAAGAATTCAGGCGGTTAGTCCTTGGCGAATTCTTTTTGGCAAAGGGAGAAGGGAATGAAAAAGATGAATAGCACAAGTTTTCAAGGTTTGGAAAACTTGAAAGCTTTTGGTACAAAGAAGAAGAAGAAGAAGTTCAAAGAGATTCAAGGCTTGTAAAGGATTGATAAAATGAATGTAAAAGTATATTGAAAAGCAAATCAAAGCCTTGCTTTTATAGACTCTTCATGTCTGGCCAAGAGGACCATTTAGAAGAGTTATAACTTTTAGAAAAATTTAAAATCAATTTGAAAAAGTCAAAAACCTTTTGAAGAGTTACATCTTTTGATTTATTCAGAAACATATACTGGTAATCGATTACCAAATTAGTGTAATCGATTACACAAAGCTTTTGTGTGAAAGGATGTGACTCTTCACATTTGAATTTGAATTTCAACGTTCAAAGGCACTGGTAATCGATTACCAAAACATTGTAATTGATTACAGTTTTTTGAAAATAATTAGAACGTTGTAAATTCAACTTGAAAACTTTTTCAAAATAATTTTGCTACTGGTAATCGATTACAACAATCTGGTAATCGATTACTAGATAGTAAAAACTCTTTGGTAAAAAGTTTTGTCAAAAACTCATGTGCTATTCAAAGTTTTGAAAAACTTTTTAATACTTATCTTGATTGAGTCTTCTCTTCATTCTTGAATCTTGATCTTGATTCTTGAGATCTTTGAACCTTAAATCTTGATTCTTGTCTCTAGACTTTCTTCTTGAGTCTTGAATTCTTCTTGATTCTTATCTTGAACTCTTGAATTGTTCTTGATTGATCTTTGAGCTTTTTGTCATCACCTGTGTCATCATCTTTTGTTATCATCATTGTTATCATCAAAACACCTTTGAATCATCTTTGATTCACCATGAAGCTTCTACAGTCGGCAACATGGTCATAACACAAACAATTGTCCTAATATATCTCCATCTTAAATTTTTCCTTAGTCAAATGTAATTGTTTAAGTATTTTATTGATACAACAACAACAACAACAACGCCTTATCCCACTAGGTGGGGTCGGCTACATGGATCAACTTCCGCCATAATGTTCTATCAAGTACCATACTTCTATCCAAATCATTAAGTTCGAGATCCTTTTTTATAACCTCTCTTATAGTCTTTTTGGGTCTTCCTCTGCCTCGAATAGTTTGTCTTCTCTCCATCTGGTCTACTCTCCTCACTACAGAGTCTACCGGTCTTCTCTCTACATGCCCAAACCACCTAAGTCTATTTTCCACCATCTTCTCTACAATAGGCGCTACTCCAACCCTCTCTCTAATAGCTTCGTTTCTAATTTTATCCTGTCGAGTCTTACCACACATCCACCGCAACATCCTCATCTCCGCTACACCTACTTTATTCTCATGTTGGCTCTTGACCGCCCAACATTTTGTTCCGTACAAAATCGTCGGTCTTACCGCAGTCCGATAAAACTTTCCCTTTAGCTTGATCGGTACCTTTGCATCACATAACACCCCCGATGCTTTTCTCCATTTCATCCATCCTGCTTGAATGCGATGATTCACATCCCCTTCAATTTCCCCATCATCCTGTATTACAGACCCAAGATATTTAAACCGTGTGACTTGAGGGATAATATGGTCTCCTATTTTCACCTCTGAGTTAGAAACCCTCCTTCTTTTGTTGAACTTACATTCCATATACTCCGATTTGCTTCTGCTTAGGCGAAAGCCATGTGTTTCTAGAGCTCGTCTCCAAGTTTCCAACCTCTCATTCAACTCCTCCCTCGACTCTCCAAGGAGGACTATGTCATCTGCAAAAAGCATGCATCTCGGCGCTATCTCTTGGATTTGTTCCGTGAGGACATCCAGAATTAAGGTAAAAAGGTAGGGGCTAAGGGTTGGCCCTTGATGTAAACCAATTGTGATGGGAAAATCGTCTGACTCTCCACCCTGTGTCCTAACACTAGTTGATACCCTATCATACATATCTTGGATAGCTCGAATATATGCAACCCTAACCCCTTTCTTTTCTAGAGCTTTCCATAAAATCTCTCTAGGCACTCTATCATACGCTTTCTCCAAGTCAATAAAAATCAAGTGCAAGTCTTGTTGGGCCATGCGATATTGCTCCATCACCCGCCGTAATAAATAAATCGCTTCCATGGTTGACCTTCCCGGCATGAAACCAAATTGATTCTCAGTAACTTGAGTCTCCTTTCTTAATCTCCGTTCGATCACTCTTTCCCATAATTTCATGGTATGACTCATGAGCTTGATTCCCCTATAATTTGCACAATTTTGTATATCCCCCTTGTTCTTATAGATTGGCACTAACGTGCTTCTCCTCCATTCCTCCGGCATGCGTTTTGACCTCATAATTTCGTTAAAGAGTTCGGTGAGCCACTCAAGACCTCTATCTCCAAGAGTTTTCCACACTTCAATAGGTATGTTGTCTGGCCCCACCGCCTTACCATTACTCATTCTTTTCAACGCTTCCTTTACTTCCTGTTTCTGAATCCGACGATAGTACTTATAGTTCCGGTCCTCTTCTCTTGTGTCTAGACTGCTAGAGTCATATCCATATCCATCATTAAATAAGTTGTGGAAATACACCTTCCACCTTTCCTTGATATCTTTTTCATGCACTAAGACTTTGCCTTCTTCATCCTTAACACACTTTACTTGATCCAAATCTCTAGTCTTCCTCTCTCTACCCTTAGCAAGCCTATATATAGATCTTTCTCCGTCCCTGGTTCCTAGAGCTTGGTATAGTCCGTCAAAAGCTTAGGCTCTTGCCTCACTCACCGCCTTTTTGGTTTCATTTATAGCTATCTTATACTTATCCCAAGTTTCAGAATTTCTACACCTAGACCACTCCTTGAAACACTCCTTTTTTACTCTAACTTTGCTCTGAACATTTTCATTCCACCACCACGATTCTTTACCCCTAGGTCCAAAACCTCTAGATTCACCCAACGTCTCTTTAGCCACTTTAATAATCTCTTGGGACATCTTGTTCCACATATCATTTGCACTTCCTTGTGATTTTCCACACCAACCCTCCCATATCTTTTGTTGGAAGATTCCCTGTTTCTCACCCTTCAAGTGCCACCATTTGATCCTTGGTGCTACCATAGGACTTCTTCTCTTTGCCCTATCTCTAATTCTTACATCCATAACCAAAACTCTATGTTGGGTAGTCAAGCTCTCTCCCGGGATAACTTTACAGTTCAAGCAATACTTCCTATCAGACTTCCTGATAAGGAAGAAATCTATCTGAGAACATGTCCCTCCACTTTTGTAAGTGATAAGATGTTCCTCTCTTTTCTTAAACCATGTATTGGCTATAGAAAGATCCAAAAAGTCTTCTTATTTTATTGATAATGTAATATAATATTCTTTTATAAATAAGTTGTTAAACAAAAAGTCTTCTTATTTTTAATTAAATTTAATGACATAAACAAACTAATTATATTTAGTAATATAATTATATTAAAAATAATTATATTAGAAAATTTAGATTTTAAATAAAAATATTCACCTAAAAAATATGTTAAGTAAATTAAATAATAAAAAAATATAATTATATTTAATAATATCATTTTCTTTAAAAAAATTAAAAAATAAAATAAAATTTAATTTAATAAATACTAATTTTAAAATCAATTAAAAAAATTATATAATATAATATTTATATTTTATAATATTTTAAATTAAAAAAAAAAGAAAAAAAATCTCAAATAATATATATTGGGAATTAAATTGTAAAGTATTACTGATTAATAAAAAACAGAAAAAAAAAAATATTTACGCAAAGAATCCTGTGTTATCCATCTTTGGATCAAACCATACTATTCATATGTTGTTGTATGTCATAATGAATCGCAAAACTCAACGCTACATTAAATTGTGCGTCCACAAACAGTTCACGAATGGGGACTAATGTCCCTCATCATGTTTTGCATCAAGGAATAATGGATCCCATTAATGCATGCTCATTGAGAAGCATGGGAAACAAATAATGATTTTTTCTTAAAACAGTTACTAAAAACTATTTTAAATATATTTTTAGTTAATAGATTAAATTTATTGTAAATTATAAATTTTATAGGTCACATTTTTTTATTTAATGAGTTCTACTAATAGTTTTGTATTTTTTAATAAAATTTATTCAATAGTAAAGATTATATTCAAAACAACGTGACAGAAAAAAGTGTTACTAACACATCTTTTGAAAAAAAAAATTGTATTTTCATAGTCTGTGCATGGTGTACTCTTCTAAACCTGCAAACTTTCAGTTCATTCTCTCTTGATTAATTTTGAGGACCCAACATGGCAAGAACATAGAACAAAAAGCTAAAACTCACTCTGACAGTTGCATATGGTAGCCTTTCCTGACTAAATACCATGCATTAAATGTTTTTTCAGACGTTAAAGGGGCCACTCCCATATTAGAGTTTCCCACCTTCAAGAATTTCAATACAATCTTTTCTCCTATGCTTGAATTTCATTTTGGGCCTTCCACAATTAGTAATCAGCCATTTGTCTATAGAACTTCCTCTCTCATTTTTCTATTTTTTTAGAAGTTCTCATTTTTCTAATTGAAAATATTATATTAGAGTAATTATTTCTCAAACCAAATAACCACACATATCCATTTAAAATTTAAAATTGATAAAAACCTATGGCTCATTTGTGGTGACACATGTTTTAATGTGAATGGACAATCTTGATGGTGCTTACATTGTCCCAATAAACTCCAAAAACAAGTGACAAGTTTTATAAAGTACAATATAATTGTAGATTTAATAATCAATAATTAAGATTTTAATAATGTTATAAATTGTTATAAATATATACGTTTAATAATAATTTATCTATTAATATTTTAGTCAACAATTGTAATTATATTCTATTCTTTAAAGTGTACAATACTTTTTTTTTGGTGATCAATTGTACTAATACTTTAGTAGAATTCAGAAAATAATTTTAAGGGATTCATACTATTATTGATTTGGTATAGAAATTCAACAAAGATTAAATTTAATTGGGTAGGTAACATTCCAACAGAGATATTATCATTTTATGATCATATGGATAATTAAATCTGCCAAACTCTGAAATTAGTTATAGATTCTTCTTTGACTGTGGCCGAATTCAAAGGTCAATTAATTTCCACCCACCATATTTATGCATTGGCACATCTCTTCTGTATGGTTTAAATTTAAAATGTCCAACGCATGCTTGTAGGCATTCAGGAATATAAAATTTATGGTAGGATTATAAAATGCCCCCAAAAGACTGCTTTTAGGAATATCAACCGAAGTCAGATTAAGTCAGAAAAATATTCAAAGAAAGCTCATGTTAGGCTCATGTTAGTAGATATAGTTAGAGTGTGTTTTACCCAATTTAATTGTGTTTTTTTCTCCTTAAAAAAGAAGAGATTGGGGCCATATAAAAAAAGTACTTAAAACAATATGTTAGTTATTTAAAAAAAATATTAAAATAAGTAGGTTTTTTGGGTAAACTAAAATAAGTAGTTTTTAAATAATGAACTTACGCGAAGCTTTTTAAGTCAGAACCTAATTCGAATTCTGTCCCCGTATATTATTTTTGAAATATGTTTAATAGACAATGTGTTATTCAACACTTTTGAGAATATAATAAAGAAAAAATAATAGATATGACAGATATTGATTAAATATGACAAAGAATTAAATATTGATTAAATATGACAGATATTGATTAAATATTTAAAATAAAAGATAATTTATATCATTTCTCATTATTTTTACTTCCTAATTACCATGTAAATACATTAGAATCCCACTTTAAAAAAAATCTGAAATAGACAATTATGGATAACAATCTCTCACGTGGTCACATACTTTATTTTTAAGTTATACTATTGGACTTGGGCTCTTTGGGCCTCTACTAGAACTAGAAGCATAAGGAAATTACTTTTTTCAGCAATTTTTTTTCCAACAATATTATTTAAAAATTGACAAACAACTTCTATTTTTTTAAAGTTCTTAAAAGTAACTTTTAAGTAAAAAAAAAAAAAAAGCTGAACTAACACACCCTTAGTTGGAGATTAATTATTAGTGATTGATATTTAGTTACTATTTAATTAGCTGTTCTTTGAATAATGCCTATAAATAGCTTGAAGTAGGCATGATGTAATTACTTATGCTCATTTAATCATATAGCATTTTGTTTTCTTTCTTAGCCATGTTTCATAACAAAAAATATACTTTTATATAAGAAATAATATTGTAAAGTTATAAAAAATACTTTTATACCTTTATGATTATTGAGTCGTAAGGTCACTAATAAGAAAGAAAAAATAATGCAAAAGTCATTGCACCATGTGTAAAATATATATATACTGATCTAAACATGCAAATTAATTTAAATGGCATATTCAGATCAAACAATGGAAATTAAATATTACGAGCGTACCTCCAGTCATTGCAAATCGAACGCGAAGCGACACACACACGAACCTGAAAGACAGTTTTGTTCTTTCAAACCCTTACTCACTCTGAATAGATGATGTATTTTTTCTGAATAGAGAAGTGAGTTTGGTGATACAAAACTGAGAGCAGCCCATCCTATTTATAGAGTCTGTCCATCACAGAACTCAACTTGTTATCAGGAGATAGAAGTTATCAGTACGTGAGATAAAGGATGGGTACGTGATTTGTTACTAAAGGTGGTTGCAAATATGTTGCAAAGATATAGGTTGAATGTGGATGGAAAATGGACCAGATTCAGAAATAATAAAATTTTCCAAAATAATAAAATAAAATAAAAACGGACGTGGAACGTGAACGTGGGCTTCCAACATTCTCCCACTTGGTCCATTTAACTCAATATCAACCATAACAAGAAACATAATATATGAGTCATGGCGATAGGTCCTCTGATGATGAGTAGTATCTTCCATGTACCACAATATATCAAGTCTCTCAACACTAGCTCTCAACTTAATGAATAAACCATATGTTTATTCTATATCTAAACCGAATGATTTTTCTCGAAATAAATAAATATGTGCACAAAACCATATGAGAAAATATCTAACTGAATAAGAGTTTCATTGAAAATAACAAATGTACGTACAATGAAATTACATCATGGAACCATGTCCCATTCGTACTACATGATCCTTAAAATTCTTTGGTGACATGCCTTTAGTTAAAGGATCAGTAATCATTAACTCAGTGTTGACGTGTTCAATGATCACTTTCTTTTCTTTAACACATTCTCTTATGGCTAAGTACTTGATGTCGATGTGCTTACTTCGACTTCCACTTTTGTTGTTTTTAGCCATAAACACTGCAACAAAGTTGTCATAATACAACTTTAATGGCCTAGAAATAGAGTCCACAACTTTAAGGCCAGACATGAAACTCTTCAACCATACACCATGCGAGGTAGCCTCAAAACAAGAAACGAACTCAGCCTCCATAGTGGAAGTAGCAGTTAAGGTTTACTTGGCACTTCTCCAAGATACAGCTCCACCGACTAACATAAAAATATAACCAGATGTTGATCTTCATGAATCAACGCAACCAACAAAGTTTAAGTCGGAGTAGCCAATCACTTCCAGACAATCAGTTTGTCTGTACATGAGCATGTAATCCTTTGTTCCTTGAAGATATCTCATCACTTTCTTTGCAGCTGTCCAGTGGTTAATACCTAGATTACTTTGATATCTTCCCAAGACTCCAACAGCGAACGCAATATCAGGTCTAGTGCAAACCTGAGCATACATAAGACTTCCAACTGCTGAATCATATGGAATATTTTTCATGTGTTCCTGCTCAAAATCATTTTTGGGGCATTGACTCAAAGCAAGTTTGTCACCCTTCACAATGGGAGCTACACTTGGTGAACAATATTTTATATTAAATCTCTCTAAAACCTTTTTTATATAGGTTTCTTGAGACAAGCCTAAAATGCCTCGAGACCTTTCTCTATGGATCTTTATGCCTATGACATAAGATGCCTCTCCCATATCCTTCATATCAAAGTTCTTTGAGAGAAATTGTGTCACCTCATATAGCATACCCTTATCATTAGTCGCAAGCAGAATATCATCTACGTATAATACAAGGAAACAAATCTTACTCCCACTGGCCTTCTGGTATATACAGTGATCCCTGACATTCTCTTCAAAGCTAAATGAAGAAATGACCTCATGAAATTTTAAATACCATTGGCGGGAGGCTTGTTTCAATCCATAGATGGACTTATTAAGCTTGCAGACTAAGTGCTCACCAACACTAGATAAGAATCCCTCAGGTTGTTTCATGTAAACCTCTTCTTTTAGATCACCATTCAGGAACACCGTTTTCACATCCATTTGATGCAGCTCAAGATCAAAATGAGCTACTAATGCCAAAATTACTCGAAGAGAGTCTTTCTTAGATACAGGGGAAAAGGTCTCTCTGTAATCGATTCCTTTTCTTTGAGTGAATCCTTTAGCAACAAGTCTTGCCTTATGTCTTTCAATGTTGCCTTCTGAGTCTTTCTTTGTTTTGAAGACCTATATACATCCGATGGCTTTTACACCAACAGGCAACTCAATGAGATCCCAAACTTGGTTAGATGCCATAGAATCCATCTCATCCCTCATAGCATTATACCACAAATTTGATTCCTTAGAACTCATGGCTTGTGAAAATGTCTCAGGATCATTTTCGGCTCCAATGTTGTAGTCTGATTCTTGTAGGTACACTACATAATCACTAGGAATTGCTGTCTTTTTTATTCTAGTAGATCTTCTTAATGTTGTTTGGTAATCTTGCTGAGGAACTTGTTCAACTGGTTCTTCACCAGTTTGTTCAATATCATCATGTTGTTCCTCATAAACAACTTGATCTACATGATTACTTTCAACAGCTTGTGGAACTTCAATCACTGGTTGTCTAACACCCATTTTAACTTGAGGGGTGGGAATGACTACCAACCTATTACTTGTCCCAGAAGGTTCAGCTTCATAGTGATCCCTTTAAGAAGAAATGTTCTGAAATTGATCACTCCCACTGATCAAGTCATTTTCAAGAAACTTTGCATTCCTTGATTCCACAATCCTAGTGTTGTGGGATGGACAATACAACCTATACCCTTTAGACCTTTCAGCATATCCAATGAAATACCCAGTAATAGTCTTAGGGTCTAGTTTCTTCTCTTGTGGATTATAAATTCTTACATCAGACGGGCATCCCCAAATGCGTATATGTCGTAAACTTGGTTTCCAACCCTTGAATAACTCAAAAGGTGTCTTTAAGACAGCCTTGGTTGGAACTCGGTTTAATATATACGTAGCCGTCTTAAGAGCATCAATCCACAAAAATTGAGGAAGCTTTACATTACTCCCCATGCTTCTTACCATGTCTAATAAGGTTCGATTTCTTCGTTCTGCCATACCATTCTGATCCGGAGAACCAGACATAGTGTATTGGGAAACAATCCCATGTTCTTGAAGAAATTTCGCAAATGAACCTGGTGCTTGTCCATCCTCTGTGTATCTACCTTAATACTCTCCACCTCTATTTGATCTCATGATCTTAATTTGTTTTCCACATTGTTTCTCAACTTCAGCCTTAAAAACTTTAAAGGCATCTAAAGCTTCATTCTTAGAATGAAGTAAGTAGAGATACATATATCGTGAATAATCATCTATAAAGGTTATGAAGTATTTCAGACTATTTGCATCCATGTCTGGACAACATATGTCTGTATGTATGATTTCAAATAAATTAGAACTCCTCTTTACACCCTTTTTAGACTTGTTAGTTTGCTTACCCTTAATGCAATCTACACAAGTCTCAAAAT
Source organism: Glycine max (assembly GCF_000004515.6). Lineage (NCBI taxonomy): Eukaryota > Viridiplantae > Streptophyta > Magnoliopsida > Fabales > Fabaceae > Glycine > Glycine max. The sequence continues at coordinate 19,470,540 of NC_038249.2, forward strand.
CAGCGAAATCCAAAGTACTAAGTACTCCTTCATTTACTAATCGCTTGATTCTCTCAATAGAGATATGTCCTAATTTCCGGTGCCACAACATAGAGGATTCTTCATTCACAATACATCGTTTTAACCCAATAGAAACATGCATAGAATTATAAGTAGCGTCGCTTTTCAATTCAATCGAATAAAAATCATCAACCAATCGACCACAACCAATAATTTCAGATTTATTTAGTAAATTAAAACCAAAGTCTGTAAAATTAAAATAAAATCCCAAAGGTGCAAGTTTAGAAACAGAAATTAAGTTTTTACAAAAACTAGGAACATAAAAAACTTTCTCCAAATGTAATTTAAAGCCACTACTTAAAACTAAGATGCACGTTCCAATGGCCTCTACATGCATGTTCATCCTACTCCCTGAGTAGATGCACTGCTCACTTCCCACTGACTTTCTTAGGCTTTCCATACCATGCAAGGTATTAGAAACATGGATTGTAGAACCAGAGTCAATCCACCATGTATTATGATTCACATTAATCATATTAGATTCATAACAAACGAAAGTAAATGGTATACCTTTCTTCTCAAACCAACTTTTAAATTTGGGGCAGTCCTTCTTCATGTGTCCTTTCTTTTTACAGAAGAAACACTTTGATTCCTTTTTAATTGTTGGTTGAGTCGGAATCCTTCCTTTGTTGGTGCCTACAGACTTCTTCCTATCTTTTCCAGAAGTAGAAGTAGTCAAATTTACCTTCTCACTTTCTTCCATTATCAATCTCTCCTCTTCTTGAACACACATGGTCATCAATTCATTAATAGACCATTTATCCTTATGTGTGTTGTAGGAGATTTTAAAGGGTGTATACTGTTGAGGTAGGGTGCACAAAATGAAATGTACCAGGAAGGATTCAGACATGGTAACTTCTAGGGTTTTCAACTGAGCCACTATGTCCCTTAAGCGTATGATATGTTCACGCACACCCCTCGTTCCAGTAAGCTTAATGGAAGATAATTGCATAATGAGTGTGCTATCAAGCGACTTCTCAGAGGTCGTAAACTGTTCATCAATGGCTTTCAACAGATCTCTGACCTTATCATGCTAGTCAACTGAACCCTGGATACTAGCGGATATGTTGGTTTTTATGAACATAACGAAAAGACGATTAGATCTCTCCTACTTTTCATAAAGGTCAACAACATCTGGTTCGCTAGTTTCAGTAATAGCCGGTGGCTCATCCTTCCTTATAGCATAGACAATATTCATCCAGCCCAAATGAAGGAGAACTCTTTCCTTCCAAACCTTATAATTATCACCTTTCAATATGGGAAGGTCACAAGAAATATTCATAGATTGTGAAACTGCAAACAAACACACATGCTCATTAAGAAAATTTGAGACTAAACAAATGTCATATTTTGCCAATGCAAATCATGTCTCAATATATGAATCTGGTGACACAAAACTTGCCTGTGGACTAAAGTCCTACTCAATTAGATTCATCATGCAACTTTATGATAAAACTATTAAATCATGTTCTTTTCCTTAATTCCTGTGGGTAAATTAAGAAATATAATTTAATATTTTATCCTAATTAATCATACAAATACAACAAAATTCATGTGGCTAGATTTCATCACATTACATATGATTAATCACAATTAATATTTCTAATGTGATTATAAATTTAGCATATAATTTTACTCAATTAAAGATGTTGTGGCTATTCTCTAATTTAATAAAATTATATTAATCACTTAACATTCAAAAATAATCTTTGCATAACATACTTAATAATGTAAACGTGCTCAATATTAAATCACAAAAATTACATGTATATCAATTCAAAATAACATTGCACGTATATTCATTCAACGTATAATAAACTTTAAAGGGTTAAATCCAATACATACCAATATTTAACATAATATTACATGTTCGGCATAACTTAGAGACACACAATTTTAAACAGTTTGTGCATAAATGATTTATCCTTCAGAAGTTATAAATATATATGAACTGCACCTAATAAACAATTAAATCGCAATAGCTTAGCGACAAAGGGAGTCATTTCATGCTGCGGGGGGCCATAAAAAAAAGTGATTATTACCTCGAAATCCGATTTTGAAAAACCCACACCATTATATGCATTTTAGACACCCAAAAATACGTTTTAAATCATAGAAAAATTAGAAAACTCATATCATTCATAATTCTGATGTTATTTTGAATTAAGGAGGCTTAAAACATAACACCCATATACTCAAAAAATAAACTCCGCATACGAACGACCCAATAAGCAAGACCAACGTGAGATAGAAGTTATCAGTACGTGAGATAAAGGATGAATACGTGATTTGTTACTGAAGGTGGTTGCAAATATGTTGCAAAGATATGGTTTGAATGTGGATGGAAAATGAACCAGATTCAGAAATAACAAAATTTTCCAAAATAATAAAATAAAATAAAAACGGACATGGAACGTGAACGTGGGCTTTCAATACCGTGGTCTACTTATCCCACTACTTTAGGGTGTGTTTGGTTTGCATTTTCATTTTCTGTTTTCATTTTCTGAAAACTGTTTTCATTTTCAAAAGATTAGAATTCTGAAAACATATTTGGTTTGACTTCTTGTTTTCTGTTTTCAGGAAATAAAAACCCTAAAAATTTGTGATATATTAACTTTTTATCTTTTTTGTATTTTTAGATTTGCTTAAAATTACATTCCTTGTCATTGCATTTTTATTTTACCCAAAATGAGGTTTCTGTTTTGTACTGAAAACAAAATTTTATTATTTTTATTTTCTGATTGTTTCCTGTTTTCATTTTCATTGAAAAATATTTTCAAAAATCCAACCAAATATATTTTCATCACTATTTTCTATTTTCACTAAAAATAAAAATAAAAAATAATCAAATCAAACATCCCGTTACAATTTAGTTCTCTTGTCGATCTATTGTTGTAAACATGATGCGTGCCTTTTATCGTGCGTCCATTCACACCATTTCGTCTCTACCAAACTTAGCATTAAAGTGTTACTCATCTGAATGTCCATCAAGGATAACCAAGCAAGATAGATCCAGGGGCCCTTACCCTCCGTCCGTTAGGACTTTTTGTGTATATATAAAAGAAAAATTAAAGTTAAAATTAAAAAAATATTAATAATGGAAAATTTATAAGAAACATATATTTTTGAATTAATATTTGCTTAAGAATTTTCTATTTACAGATTATATTTCTAATTTTATTCACAAAATTAATAAAAAATATTTTAAAACTAATTATTTATTAGAACTTGAATATTTAACTAATTATCTAAAAAAAATTCGACCCGGCTTTAATACACTCTTAGATTTGTCCCTGTTAAACCGAAGGTATAATCAATGTCGAAGTATATTATCGAAGGTATAATCACAATTATATAAGCCACTAAGATCAAACTGATTTCTGTAAAAAAAAAAAAAAACTTTTGTGCATGAATTATTCTTTTGTAAATAGAACCATATAGTTTTGCTTTCCTCTCATATAAAATTTTGTGCAGATGCTTTAGCTAATCATGCATATGAGTCTTGGCCTAGTCTTTCCATTTTATTTTGATCTCTTTTTTAATGATATTTGGAGTGATTTGCTTTGGGTTCTTCTCATAAGAGTGCCAATATAGTTGAGATACTTATGTTTTCACGTCGACAGTCACTCTAATTTTATAAAAAAAAATTCTGTAAAAAAATAAGATCAAACTGATAAAAAAAAGTTTAACCCTGTAATTATTATATCAGAAAAAAAATATTCTCTTCATTTTTTAAGAAAGAAATCTCATCCTTAAATTAGTTTTAATACTAATTATAATCTATTAAATAAAGTGGAATTTGTTTCATCAATTGTTTTGACAGGTTGGATTTATACTGTTTTCTAAATTTTGTGTCAGCAGTTGACGAGTTTACTTTGGAATCTCAAATTAAATAATTATAAAGACCAAATTCTCTGAACTGCAGTGATACTTTCACTGATGTTAATAAAAAATCCGGCCTTGATTTTTGGCGTATTTTCATTATTGTCAAAGAGTTTATGCGATGCAAATGTGTAGATAGAGAGATAGATTGCGACTTTGGATGTCAACCCTTCTAACCATAATCAAGTTGAATTAATAATAATGAAAGAAATTTGTTTCTTGCACAAGGATTGCTGTCGTCTTCGTAAATTTACCAATTATGAATTTCACCATTGAGACTTTAGTTGCTGCTAAATTCTAAATACTGTGAGTGCGTGACCCAAAGAGTGTGCAAATGTAGCCTCAGATACTGAAAATTCATGGGCCATTGTACATGTTACGAAAATTAAAATCTTGCACGCTTATGACATTACTCAAATCGATAACCTTAAATTGAATGAAAAAAAAAATTAAAAAACAATGAATTGGGGTGAGAGAGGCTCGAACTCTCGACCTCAGGATAACTCAGAAGCTATGAGACCTACGCGCTAGCCAACTGCGCCACCACCCCTTGTTATTAGATTGATCATTATTGATATTGTTATATTTTCAAAGAATGATTGACTGAAAAATGATTCACTTATCCAATTTTAATTTTAAGTTATTTTTTTTTTCTGACTTGCATCTTTATTATTATTTTATCATTGTGTTGAGTTATTTTAGTGTCTAAAATGGACAGCGCATAAGGCACTGCTATTAGCCCAAGAACAATGTGACCCACCCAATTCTTACTTTGTAGGCATGCCCATTTTAAAATGTTTTTGGGCGTAGGAAGGGACATCAGAATTCACAACACTGGTTCGGGATCCCAATTTATTCTGGCCAGAAAAAAAAGAAAAAGAAGAGAAAAGTAAAAATGATCTAACTAGTTTTGGGCCCTTAAATCCAATCTAAAGCTCGCATCTTGAACAGTTCACTTTTTGGACCATCGGCATCCTCTCTTCTAATTGCAAACCCCCCAAAAAAAGACAAATCGAAATTACGTTTAACTTCACAAAAATACAAGAAAAAATAAGTTATACACTAATAATATAAATAATTTTAGGTGGTCATCCAATTCAATAATAAATTGTTTTGTATTATAAATCATTGACTTTTATAATAATTATTGTAAAAGTTATACAAATCATAATTTCTAATTAATTAACAATGTAAATTTTTTTATATTAATAATATATGGTCATTAAATTCTAATTACAAATTGAATTGAGTTTGTTTTCACATATTTACTTACAATACCTTGAAGATGTGAAAAATTAGAGCTTTTTTATGTAAAAAAATAGTAGTTAAGATTATAATTAAATACACACATATAGATAATAATATTTTATTTTATTATCTAAAGTGAGTCTCTCATTTCGAATATTGTATTTGTTAAAAATAAGTGAAATTAATCTGCAGATTCTTTAACTATTTTGAAAATTCTTAATTACGTTTCTAAATAACTTTGTTTTTTCTATTAGATTCGTAGGCTTCTATTTATTTTCTTAATTAGGTCATGGCTTCATTCTCTTCCATAACAAAAACTTTTTTCACGCATGTACACTAGAATTATGTTAAAAAATTATTCTCAGTCTACGTTATCATATAACATTTTTTACACCTGAAAAAAACTCACCTTAAAATGGCAAGTCAGGTTCGAGACTTGGCATCGAACACAACTCCTGAAAAAAAACTAAAAGCTAAAAAAACAATAAAAAAATATTTTAGAGACTGTTTGTCTTTTTTTTTCTTTTTTTTTTTAAAAAAAAACTTTTGCATGCTTTTTCCTACTAATAATTACAATATAGCATATTATTTTAACTTTATTTTTTGGGTTAAAAAATTATATAATAATGATTAAAATGCCAAAATATTAATTCTTATTTATTACATTTTCTCAACTTTCAACTTTCAAGTCATCACTCTTTAAAGTGATTAACTTTCTCATCTACCTTTTTTTTTCCAATGTGCCATATCACTTTGAGAGAAGACTTCTTTTTAATCTATTTTCAATGCGCCACATGACTTTGTCTACACCAAACATCCTGTATCTTAAATTATTTTATTTTTTATTTTTCAGATATTCTTTATTGTTTAAATTTATCTTTTTAATTTATTTTTGCATAATAAAATAAAATATTTATTTATTTCTACAATAAATACATATCCTTTTACACTTTATTTCTTATGACACATTGTTTCACAATTAATTAATAAATTATATATATATATATATATATATATATATATATATATATATATATATATATATATATATATATATATATATATATATTCACATATGTGTGGGTGTTTTAATTAAAATTTTTAAATTTTATCTAAATTCAAAATAATTATTGCATGCAGAGAAAATTTATTCGTTGTTTCCATTATTTACCGAACAAATTCTCAAGAACAAAGTAAAAACTAAGTACTAATCTTGCAGTTATTAATTATAATATAAACAAATATATACTTATATTTTTTCGAAATCAATCATGCCCACAAAAGCTAATATGGGCATATGACACTAAAATTTGATTCTGAATCAATTTTGGTTTGATTATGAAGTGGATGGCATATGATGCAACACATTTTCCCAAACTTCACACTACCAAATGGAAATAAAATTTTCCTTGCAGGTAATTGAATTGTCATCTTAATATGTGTAACATATCCTATCTTCTTCTCACACCTCTCTTTTGTGTTCTCACATAATATGTGTAACATCCTAAATTTATCCATAAATCACTTCTTCACGGAAGGTGGACTTGAGTTCAATTGCAAAAGCTCCGAAACAAACCACAATGAATTTCTTTTTTATTTTGGTAAGAAGAGCTAGTTAATTGATTTGGTCAATTTCACATTCAGCTTCTCATAGAATGATAATTGCTTTAGTTATAAAAAATACATCATCATACTCGGTGAGGAACAACTGTATATAAGTAAATCTGGAAGTATATGACATCTTTTTTTCTTGCCCCTGGCCTTTTCCTTTTTGGGCTAGAAAAGTTGTACATGATCTTTGGGGACTAGCTAGGACTATTAGCCAGCCTCAGTTCATTAGAGGACCATTGAGATTGTAAGTTGGTAACGTGGATGATGTCTCAATAATTAAAGCTTTCATTTATTTCCTTTTACTTTTGGTCTGCCAATTAAAAGAACAAGGAAAATTGTTTACAGTGGTTTTATAATTTCCAAGAATAACTGTTTAGAATATGGTTTACCAATTGCCAAGAACAACTTCCACACATCTTCATATATATTTGATGACCGAAGACATACAAGAGGGTAGATTTTCACAGTCCAATTTCCCACAGTTCTGTGTTAATTTTTGTTTTTCATAGGTAAATGAGATTGAGACACATCAAATATATCTGGATCCCCTGCTATTCATTTAAATTGCATTATGATGTTGATGTTGCAGCACTACACTATACAAGTCACTATGCATTAAGGGACAAGCTTGGGACTGTGTGTGGTTGAATTGAGTTGTGCAACAAAATAATAACTTTGCAATAATTAAAAACTCTCTCTCTACATTTGTTAGTTATACAGTTGCAATCATGGAAATGAGAACCCCAATTGCTAGGAGCACTACTAACTTCCCACGCTCACAAGTTCTACTAATCGGAACCTGTCTAGCTGAATTCTCATAGCAAAATTTGTCATTAGGTATAATCAATTTTTAGAAATTATTACGGAAGCTTCTTCTATCTTTAGGTGATTAGATTGCGAAAGGTCTTTATCTAAGTTTGTGACAAAAAGGTAACGATGTTAAGTGTTTGAATCTCATTAGATCCAAAATGACAATGAAAGGGGAGAGAATAGAATATGATAAATATATATTTATAACTTATAATTATTATGTATTTTTTATTAGTAAATATTAGTGGTTAGTTATTAATTTTTTCTTAATGGAAAAATCAAACTATGACTTTTCTCTTTTTTTTTTTTTTTATCATTAAGTCAACTTTAGAATTCCTATAATTATTATGTTTGAAGTAGTCCAGTTGACAATTGTGAATAATTGAAAGTTGAACTTTGTGGTAGTGATAAAATCCTGTTCCTGGCATTCACTATGTGGAGTCAATGGAGGCCAAAAGAAGAAACCATCATTTGGGAGTGGAGAAATGAAAAATGAGACCCCAAAGTGGAAGTGTATAAGGAAGAATAGAATTAGGAGGAGAACATATATGAATGCATGGTTTATACGTTAAAAACAATATATATGGGGAAACAAGTGATGATGGAAGGGGTTAAATGAAGAAGATTGATTGGTGGGTATTGGTGTGATGAATTAGCCAGGTTGGGGTGGGGGGTCATGGCTTATAAATAATAATGTTGTGAAAGGGTTCGTCCCAAAAGCCCTTGAGTATAAAAGAGAGGAGATGGAAATCCAGCTCATAGTAGTTCTTCAACACTGATAGGACCCCACGTGGAGAGGACTGCCAGTTCACGGACTCGTTTGTTTTGCAGGGTTTTTTTTTTTTTAACATAAAAACCACAGGGTCCTTATAGCTGTCTCCTCGTCCCTAACGCTGGCAACAAGCTAAGATAATGACTCCTTCTGCCTCTCTCTTTCTCTATGTGTGTGTTACTCTGTTGTTTGGGGGGGGGGGTGGTTGTGCTCATGGTTTTCCTTGGTTCACTAGCAAACAGTCATGGTGAAAAACTATGTATGATCATTTTGGGTGAATTAATCAATAAGTTTTTGATGTGAGTGAAATTAAGATTTTAAATTCGAATGAATGAAAAAATTATATGAAATGAGAAATTCTATTAAAAATAATTAATCAAATTATCTGATAGAGATTAATTATTATTGACAAAACTAATGGTGAGAGGAAAAAGATTTATTAAAAATGATCAGTCAAATTCTTCTATTGATATTAATCATCATTGACAAAATCAATATATACTTTACACCTAATTATCTAAAAAATTTTGAATGAATTAAGATATTCTTATGTGGAAAATTAAAGACTAATATCTCAAATATTAATATTCATTTAAAGAATTGATCTCTTTTAATAATTTTTTTCTTATACATGGACTTAGATTTTAAGAAATAGAATTATTTATCAATCATATTACAATGTATTGATATTATATATGATCATTAATGTACAAGAAAAGAAGAGTGCCAAACATGTATAATCCAACTAATACTTTAGAGGGGTGGAGGAATTAAATAAGATAAGATAAAATAAAATCATTCTTGAATCCAATACACTTGTTAATTGGTTGCCAGGAGACGTGTGACTTTGTGTTGTAGCGTGTGGACAAGATAATGGTCTACCATTAGTAATAAAATAAGACGGATATTAGCTTGATATTAACAACTGCTAATGATGCGATTGATGAGAGAATGATACGGTGGTGATCTATATTATCGTAACAGTCTTTAATTTTGTTTTCATCGTAGCCGCATAATGGCTTCCTTGAACATGACTTCCTATCCAGCAATAATCAACAACTCCAAGTTTCAACCAAAATTTAAATAAATAGTTAAATGAATTAAAAATAAAGAGCAAAAGTATATCCTTTCTTTCAAACCTAACTGTAACTGTTCCCATTTATTTTGGTTGATTTGCTGTGTAATAGCCTATGATTAGCGGATTTGGGGTCATGTGGGATATACTTTGGTCCCATCATAAAGAAAAAAAGGTGTAACCATGATTGGTCCAGTTAATAACCCGAGCACATGATCTATGATCAAATATAATTAACCAACGAAAGGAAGGTCAAATTGAAAACTAAATTTGTTTTTACTTTGTACATTATATATCATATGCGCATAACTTTCGCTGCCACAAACACCTTGGAAAAAGGAAGCTGACTGAGTAAAAATTTCAGCTGCTTCATTCCATGTGTAAACCAAAGCTGCCAACTACAGCACGCACCCTTTCTTACTTATTATATACATTACACAACTTCTTCTTTTCATGTAAAAAGAAGCATCTGATCATGATCAGAGGGTTCATATCTTTTGTTGTTGCAAAACTAATATTTTTACAATTATATGTCCTTATGTTTTTTTAGAGAGAATCCTATTTAAAATAGACATTAAATATAAACATTTTTCTTAATAAAAATTCAAACCCTAATTTGTGAAGTAATTGTTAGGGGTTGCCTTTTGTATCCTTTTGTTTCTTAGCATGGATAAACATTTTTTTTCACAGTTATCCTTTTGTTTTATTTTAAACAATACTGTTTGAAATAATGTTGGTATAAGTTGATAAGTATTGTTAGAAAAAAAGTGGTTAAGTATTTAGAACAAACTTTCATCTTTTTCATGAGTGTGTTTGAATTCTTTTGACACCACTTTTTCTGTTTAGTGGATAATCCATCTTAAAGAAGATCCTTCGACGCCTAAGTAGTAAGGACAAGTTGAGTAATTACAATTGGATGAAAATGCAATAATCTTTTATGTGAAAGTCTGTTGGCAGTACACCATGTCATTAGCGTCATACTCAATAGTATTAGGAGTGTCTTTCCATTCAACTATTTTAATCAACAAAAATAAAATACTATCATCCATTAAATATAGACATTTTTCTTAACCGAAATTCAAACCTTAATTTGTGTCATTTTTATCGGGACTTGACCTTCCTACCCTTTTGTTTCTTAGCATGGATAATCATTTTGTTTTCAAACAAGAGAATAATATGCTTGTTTAAAATAAACATAGGCTAGGTTGGGATGTAATGTGCTAGGGAATGAGAAATGGGGGGTGAGAAGAAGGAGAAGGACAAGGAAAAAAGACTAGTTTAAGTCAAAACAGAAAAATTGATTGGATGGTGGGAGAGTATATTAATGCAGAGACAGAGGGGAAACACTTCAAGTGAGATAGTAACGCAGCTGTCACTTGTTGTGAAATACTACGAAGCCCACAACCCTCTCTTCCTTCTCTCTTTGGCAGCAATTAGAGTTTGCAGCTGTCAGATCCCTTTCTCTCTCCTCCACCACCACTACCCTTTTTCTCAAGCCTTTTTTTCTTTTCTCTTAAAATAATAATAATAATAATAATGTATTTTATATTATAAAATTAACAATCCCCTTTTATTTTCCTTTCCATATTTTTTCTTTCTTGTTTTAATTAACCAACTTCTCTGTCACAAACAACCATCAAATAATAACGATACCACACCATCATAAACCATACCCACCACCACCCTTTTCCCCTTATTAGCCCCTCTCTTCAAATTCAATGATTCCTCTGTCGTAAGAAGAAGAAGTGGGTGTTGTTGAATGGTGGAGAAGGAGAAATACAACTACAAGGCACAAGAAGAAGAAGAAAGTGGCAGAGACGACAACTCATGAATAACTAGAGATCAGAAGAAACAAGGAAACACACACACACACTTTGGAGCTGAACTAGCTTTTTTTCATGCATGAACAAGGACACCCTATATTATTTCTTCCTTTGAAACACCATGGCTTACCCACATTACCGATCACAGTTCGGAGACACAACGTTCACTAAGGTCTTCGTTGGAGGCCTAGCTTGGGAGACTCCAACCGAAGAAATGCGCAAATATTTTGAGCAGTTTGGAGACATTCTTGAAGCTGTCATTATCACTGATAAGAACACAGGAAAATCTAAAGGCTACGGATTCGTATGTCTCTCTCTCTCTCTCACACACACACACACACTTTACTTTGCCTTTGATTCTTTTTTCACTGCAACGTGTGTTGTGTTGTTTGATTTGATCCTCATTACACACAAAACTTGTCCCTATATAAACACAATAAACAACAGGTAACATTCCGTGATCCAGAATCAGCTAGAAGGGCATGTACTGATCCAAACCCAGTTATTGATGGAAGAAGAGCAAATTGTAACATTGCTTCTCTAGGAAGACCTAGACCATCACCACCTAGAGGTTAATTAATTTCACTTTCTTTTCTTTTATTTGCATTTTGTATCTCACAATGTTATAAACATAATAATTATCATCATACTACCTCCGTTCTTTTCTTATAAATAGGAAAGAAAGGTAGTACGATATATGATTAAACTTAGGATATATGTAAATAAAAATGTAACATAATGTTTTGTTAATTCCTTGATCAAATTTGAGGTTGTGTCTTGTGGGGTGGTAATGCAGGAAGAGGTACATTCCAAGGAGGAGGAGCACCAGGGACGACAGCAGCGTCGTACGGTGGTGTGCCAGCGGCAGGACCACCGCCGGCACTGGCGCCTCCACCACCGCCGCTAGTTTACCCGCCATATGGGTAAGTGAGTGAGTGAGTGAGTGAGTTAGCTTTGTTCATTTACTGTGGGCATTTATTATTACCCATGTCTGTCACTCACAGTCAAAGGGGAACTGGTCCATGGCATTAATTGAGAACTGCATATAGACGCACACATTGCTCTCTACATATGTCGCTTGACTGCTCCCCCCCAATTACAGTAGGTCTTGGTGACAGCGTGAAAATCCTCACGTATCATATCACCATTAAAAGTACACACAAGGCCAAACTTTCAACAACCATCATGTGCATTTTTTTCCCCCTAGTTTCCTTCATCTTGTTTTTTAACCACTACCCCTCACCATAAAGCTTAATCAATTGTGTTTCCTCCTTTCTTATGAGTTGTTGATCAACCACTACATTGCATATTTATACATGAATTTGTATATACAGTAAAAACAAAAAATGTTTATTACATTAAAAAACGTGATAAGTAGAAAATACTGTAAAATAGCCGGTTAGATTTCCAATAAAATTAAAATATATTTCACACATATAACATGATTAAAAAAGACAAATAATATTACCTGATGTATGTCATAATTTGAGCTTTTTTCGCATGGCAAAACTTGAAAGAATACAATAAAACTGCATTTTTACACTCTCCAACTTTACACGGGAAAAATAGAGATGTGGAGGTTAGGTTTCACTGTGTTTTACTTTTGTGCAATAAGGAGGAGGAGTGTGAGTGAAATTGTTGAGTTATTAATGTCATAAATTAAAGCAGGCCTAAGAAGATAGGGTACCCTTAGATTTTACCTATCGATGAGAAACATTACTTTTGCAACTTATGTAATTGATGTATACAACTATGGTAATAGTAGAAATGCTGGTGACAATAGGTACAATCAAAGGATATTTAATCCGTGGCAATGCATGTAATTTTTCATTTTTTTTGTGTCATATATTAGTGGTCCTGCGATAATAAATTTGTTTTATAATCTTGTACATAATAAAATCCCTCATCTCTCGGTACTTTTGCATGTCCTGTACCATCAAGTCATTTTCTCACCAGCAATGTTATTGTTGTCTTATGAGGTGTATTAGTTGGTAAATTAAAAAGTACTCTTAAAATATGATGAACGTATAAACAAAAACAGAGTGGAAATTACTCTTATATTTACGTTTTTTTTTCTCTCTTCAAAATATGCTCATTTTCTGAGGCGTGTAGAAGGCACAATATATAAACTTTAGTTTTGTATGCAATGGAACCGCAGAAATCTAATACAAAGGAGTGTAGAAGATAAACGGTGTTACTTTATTTGTTTCTACTTACAACTTTTATCCTTTGTCCTTTCTCGCAGGTGTTTCAACCTTTTTTCTTCTATCGTAAAAAAAAAAATTACCATATTTTAAAAAAAGTTAATTATGCTTATTAGAATGTGATTTATCAACATTAGCCGAATCTTTTCTCTGCTAAGTTTACACTATACTGTAGGATATTAAATTTTACTATATAGCATATTTTGTCTATTCTTTACCGTAAAGCTAAAGATATTATTGCAAAATAATAAAATAAGATTTTGAAGGGGTCATTCAACTTGTTGAATCGCCTAGAAACTTCTACCAATTATCATATATAGTTGATAATTCTTTATACGTTCTGTCAGAAATTTCCTTCCTTAAACTCCACTCTGTCAGTTGCAACCGGACTGCATAGTTTATACTTTTATGTGCATGCAAAATTTCATATCATTGGATGCCACCTTGACCATTCTTTATATATATTGCTTTATTCCTTACTTTTTCTGCTTGATGGGGAGAACAACATGTTCATAATGCCTGAGCCACAAAAAGGAACCCTATCACTGAATCACTCATAACTAATTCAATCTTAAGGACCTTGCATTGCACACTATATCATATCATACCATACCACAAATCAAGCACTAACTCTCATTACACATTGATCAATTTGGGGGTCCCACATGACAACTAAAGCTAATGATATTAATCTCTTTTTTCCTCACATATTTAATTTATTACTGAGAGAAAAAAAACCATACATTATATTAAGTTCAGTGTCAGTCCACAACAATAGGAGTCTTCCATTTTGAGCCATTGCTTCTCAAAGAAACAAATGCACCACTGCAATATTAATGTATTTTCCTTCCATATTTGCTTAGTGATTAAATTGGTTTTAACTCTCTTTGCAGCTACCCTACCTACACCCCTGATTATGGGTACCACCAAGTAAGCATATTTTTTTTCTCCTCCCTCCAATCAATCAATTAATTAGAACATGTAATTTTTCGTTAATGATGTCAGGGTTGGTTACTAATAATGGAGAACAGTTGTATAACATTGGTTTAATGATTGATTGTGCAATGTTTTGTGTTGAGCACAGGCCACGATGTATAACCCACAAATTCAGCAACCACAATACTACCACCAACAACTCTATGGACCATCATCTTCCACCATGGGTTCCCCTTATTACTATGGCTATTCTGTGCAAGCACCAAGGGGCACATTCTCTTCAACCCAACCACATCGCTTACCAGCTGGACCCTCCTATCTATACTACCCCACACCCATGGAAGGCTCTTTCCCTGCTTATCGTCCTCCACCTCAATTGCAACAACTTCCAATAAGGCAACCCCCTTCTTCCCCTAGTGGTACTTTTTCTTATCTCTTCTCTAATAAGTTAATTTAATTCAAATTTAAGAGTTTAGCAGATATATATGGTCAATGTTAAAGTTTTTACACCATTGTTCAATAAAAAAAAATTATTTTTAGAATATTTTTTAAAAAATTATTATAAAAATTATCAAATTTATCATATGTCAACAAATGTCTACCTCAATTAATAAAATTAAGTTATGGTAAACATCTTCATACTAAAATTTAACTTTCTCATTGAATATATTTTTTTAACAAGAATGCATGTTGATTCTAAGTTTAATTACCCTTTTGATATTGAATATTCATGATGTCTAATTTATATGTGTGTCACTTAAATATATGCTTACACACATGGCCACACAGGAGAGTGGGGTGAAAGAGAGAGGTGCACAGAGATTTATGAATTATGATGCACTTACTGACACACAATATATATTATGATTTGGCTGTAACATGTGGCCATAGGGGTCCACATGGGCAACCCCAGCCCCATGTGAATGAGCTGTCTCGGTTGTGCCATGAACCGTATAATGCATGGGTCAATGTGGAAGAAAGTCATGACAGAGGGAGAGGGTCATCATGTAAAGTAACAGTGAATGCATGTGGTTTCAGTAGGAAAAAAAAAATATTGTGGTGGTTAAATTGTTTAAAGAACCAGTCAAATGGTCTTGCATTCATGCATTGGCCCACAGTGCATGTCACATACTACCACTGCTGTAAGTTTTTAATATTAAACGAATACAGTAACCAAAACAAATTAAGTTATTTTTTCGATCTTCAGCTAGATCAACCTCTAATTGTTTTGCAATTTCTTACCCTTTTTTAGTACAACTTGTGCTACAAAATTCTATGTATTTTCTGTTTTCAGTCGAGAAAGAAAACAAAATTGGATGAATTTTTATCTAATTAGTCATAAAAACATCACAGATGAAAATATATTACAACTCCCTTATACTATTTTGTTTGCTGTTACCATATGAAAATGAGTTGAAGTTAAATTTGTGTTTTATCAAACAACTAGAGAAAATCAAACTGTACTATCTCACTGTATTTTAATTAAGTTACCAATTTTTGGAATTTTCATTTTTCACTTCTCCTCCAACAAATTAACACACACTAATATGTAAGGTCCTCTTAATTTGATTTGCTAACATGACAAACACATTCATGTATAGAGTAGGATCAATCAGTAGCCTAATGCAAAGAGATTAATTAGTTGATTATCATTCATATATATTCTTTATAATCTCAATGTTGAACACAATGTGACTATTGTTTATTATGGTTGGTCATGATCAGATTCACAGACTCAGCAGCGTACCTCCTCCGAGACAGCAGGTGGAGTAGTTATAACTTCAGAAAGTTCAAATACCCAAGGGAGGAACTGATAAATATATATACCTGCTAAGTTTCAACTGTATAATCTTCAAATTAAATTTTATCACATTAATTCTTGATCTTTTTCCACATCATATCTTCATTTTTTTGGTCCACATGCTGTAGCTTTTAGGCAATAATGGTTCGATCTGATCAGATGAGTTGTGTTCCCCACAGCTATGGCATTCAAAAGTTGGACTAATCATCTACTTCATGGAGATTATCTTCATTCTCTTTTCCTTGTCTTCAAGGATTTTCACTTATATCACTTTTACTAATTAATTCTATTTTCTTTTAAGTTATACTTTCTCCCTTTACAAGAGCTTAACATGCATGTTACATCATCAAATAGAGAAACATGAGACCTTAATAAGACATTTGTATTTTGTTTTAGCAATATGACCCCCTGTTTATTTATGCATAAAATAAATTCTAAGATGAGATTTTTATAAATACCAAAAACATGCAATTTATTAAAAATATTATAAATTTATTTTTTGATATAGGGTAAGGGTAAATTTGAGGGATGTGAGATGATACGAGCAATTTTGATTCTTGCAATTTGTTATTTATCTCAATGACCAAATCCTAGATAGCAAGAGGTGAAAAGCTTTTTACCAAAATGGAAGAAAAGGAAGGGAAAAAAATCCCAAGAAAAACAACAAAACTGGGTGGTGATGGGACAGATGTGGACATGAATGCATTGAAGAAAAATATGTTAATATATAATTATTTATGAAAAAATTATATTAGAATGGTTGCTTTTTTAAGAAAAATATTTAATCTTTCTTAATAAATTAGTTTATGTATCATGTAATAATTATTTTTATTTTTAAAAATATTATTTGCAAATAAAAGTATTTCTTTTGAAGGCCTAAAGTAATGGCTTAATTAATTACTAACGTGATGGGTTGGTTGGTTTTAGCTTTATGTTCTACAAATTGGCATATAGACAGCGTGGGAGATCTTCATAAGTCTCTTATGGGAAAGAAATTACAATTACATATAATACTTTTTTTTTAATTAAAGGTCAATTTTTTTCATTTATTTCCTTCTTTTTCAGTTTGCTCCTTTGCCCCCACCTCCCTTGTGACCCTTCTTCCACTTGTAATTTCCCCTTCCCCCCCCCCCGAAACCTAATCCTACCTCTTCATCACAATGGCCAAGAAGCAAAAGCTTTGATTGTTTGACCCAAAACCCACTAAATCCATTGAAGTTGAATTGCACCAACTAAACTAACAATCAAACTCGACCAAAATTTCAACACCCCTTCCAAACCCCTTTCCTCAGCCAAGTTGAAGAAGCCTCTACTCTTTAAGAACAAAATCCTAAAGTGCTCTGATAATGAGGCTTTTGATACCTTTTGATACCAATAGGAAACCGCACTACACGAAGTTCGCAACTTTACATGACCTCGCAAATGGCCACCTCAAAAAAACACAATAAATCTTACACATTAAAAAAACACTAAAAAAAGTGGATTACAATAGTGGATATGGTGTACCTCAAATTTGGTGATTGTGGCTAACATCGACATCAATGTTGGGGGTTCCGATAATATCATAAAGAGAGAATCTCGAAATGAGAGAGTCATGCTTTATCAAAAACAAAATGGGTTGCCTGATACCACCGGTGGCATCAAGAATCGCCTTTTTGCGCTCCGACACTGTCTTGGTGTTGTAGCCATGGCAAGAGAGGTGAGAGGCACCATGAGTTGTCGTGGATCAAGTAAAGAGATATGAGCATCTACAACTTTCGTCTTCTTTTTTTTTTGTTGTCTTTTGTTCTAACTCACAAGTTTTTGATAAAAATGAGAGAAAAAGGGGCAAAACACTAACTATAGAAATTGAGTTTTGTTGTATCTTGCCAAAGGATTACAAGAGGATATATATATAGCAAAAGTAAAAATCGTATGAAAAACTGAATCCTAAAAGTATGGCACGTCTGCAACTGCATGCACCACGTCTATAACTACATACACCACGTCTACAACTATTCAAAAGATAAAACTGCATCTGGTTGTTAGCCCCCCGCAAGCTTAAGGTCAGAATGAACTTTGAGCTTGGAACTAAGAAAATCCGATCCTTGGTTAATGGTTTTGTGAAGATGTCAACAATTTGATCCACAAAAGATACATGACAGATTTGGAGCAATTTTGATTCAACCAGCTCACGAATGAAATGGAAATCCAAAGCAATATGTTTGGACCTAGTGTGTATAACATGATTCTTGGTCAAAAAAATGGCGCCGACATTATCACATAACAATAATGGAGGACGTATAAGAGGATCACAAAGATCTTGAAGCAACTGTTTGATCCACAGCAACTCAGCAGCAGTGTATGCGAGTGAATGATACTCAGCTTCGGTGCTAGATCGTGCAACAACTCGTTGTTTTCGAGAAGTCCAGCTGATAAGATTGGATCCATGAAGATGGCATAACCATACTGAGACTTGCTATCTTCAGTGTCTGAAAGCCAACCAACATCTGAATAAGCGAGAAGAGATTGAGCCCTTGTAGGTGTGAAATGAAGGTAGTGATGTGAAGTTCCTTTTAAATATCTGATGATGCGTTTTGTCGCCTGCCAGTGTAAAGATGTAGGAGAATGCATAAATTGACAAACACGATTTACAGCATAGGCAATATCAGGACGGGTAATGATAACATATTGGAGAGAACCCACGATTTGCCTAAAGAGCTTTGGATCATGAAAAGGATCACCACGACTTGTAAGGCGAGAAGTAGGGTCAGCTGGTGTGGAAATAGATGAGGCTTCTGTCATATTGCTGCGGCAAAGAATATCATGTATGTATTTCTCCTGTGAGAGAGTTAAACCAGCTGGAGACCTGCAGATTTGCAAGCCTAAAAAATAGTGCAGATCACCGAGGTCTTTAAGAGCAAAGGTAGTATGTAACTGAGTGATGAACTGCTGAATTTTTCCTGCATGTGTACCTGTGATGATGAGGTCATCTACGTAGACAAGAATGTAGATGATTGATATTGAAGACAAGTGAACAAACAAGGAAGTGTCTGAGTGACAAGCCTTGAATCCGTGGGTGACAAGATAGTGTTTCAGCTTGTTGAACCAAGCACAGGGTGCTTGTTTTAGGCCATAAAGAGCCTTGAGGAGACGACAAACATGTGATGGACGAGAGGAATCTTCAAAGCCACGGGGCTGTTTCATGTACACTATTTCAATTAAATCCCCATTAAGGAATGCATTGTTTATGTCAAGTTGCCGAATGCACCAACCATTGGAAAGAGCTATGGATAGGACCAACCGAATTGTAGTTGGTTTGATAACAGGACTAAATGTGTCAAAGTAATCAATGCCAGCCTCCTGACTAAATCCTTGAGCAACCAAACGAGCCTTGTAACGTTCAATGGAACCATCTGAGCGTCGTTTGATCCTGAAAATCCACTTACACCCAACAAGATTAACATTAGTAGGACAAGGAACAAGAAACCAAGTGCAATTTCTCATGAGAGCATCATATTCATGTTGCATGGCTTGTTGCCAGCATGGGTGTTGGATAACTTGTTTAAAAGTGTGTGGCTCAGTGGTTGGAGTAGATGATATGGAGATAGAGAAGGTCTTGGGCTTGAGAGAGTCTGTTTGTGCCCTGGTGACCATAGGATGTGTACTTTTGTCTGCAGGCCGAAAATGAGATGTGGACGGGTGGGTGTGTTTGGCATGTGAACTGATAGTGGGTTGTAGATAGGAGGGAGTAGTGGATGAGGTTTTAGGAATAAAGGAGGAAGATTGGTTGGTGGAATGAGGAGGGGAGGGAGGTGGGCACAACAAATCAGCAGCATGTTGAAGAATGTGGGGTGTAGTGGGTTGCGATGAGGTTGATAAAGTAGGGACCGTAGGGCATGCATGTAAGGAATAAGGGAAGACATCTTCATTGAAAACAACATGACGGGAAATATATATCCTGGAAGTTGGTTTGTGGAAACATAGATAACCCTTATGAGCAACACTATAGCCAAGAAAAACACATGGAAGATACCTAAAATCAAGTTTATGTGTGTTGTAAGGTCTCAGAAATGGGTAACACAAACAACCAAAAGTTCTGAGAAAGCAATAATCTGGAGATTTATGATAGAGTTTTTGATAGGGAGATTGATAAGATAGAAGAGGAGTGATGGTACGGTTATGTAGATATGTAGCAGTTTTGAATGCGTCTTCCCAGAAAATTTGTGGAAGTGATGATTGTGCTAAGAGGCTAAGACCTTTTTCAATTATAATACGATTACGACGCTCAACTGCACCATTTTGTTCCTGAGTGTATGGACTAGAAACGCGATGGTGAATGCCATGGTGTTGTAGAAATGTGGAAACATTGTGGAACTCACCTCCTCAATCTGATTGTAGAGACTTAATGTTACAATTAAATTGAGTTTTTATCATCTTTCTGAATTGCACAAACATGGAGTAAACTTGGGATTTTTGAGAAAGAAAATAAATCCACACAAACTTAGTGCAATCATCAATAAATAAAACAAAATAACGATTTCCATTAATTGAAAAGTGAGGAGATGGTCCCCAAACATCTGAGTACACAAGGTCAAAAGGTTTGGTAGATGCAACATGAGATGTAGGAAGAGGAAAACGATGACTTTTCCCAAGTTGGCAAAAGTCACAAACATTTGGAAATTTATTTGTAGATACTGGAAGTTGAAATGAGGATAGAAGACGCCTTAAGAGAGACTCATGTGGATGAGCGAGGCGTTGATGCCAACCATGGAGAGAAGTACGTACACCAGTAAGTGCCATAGTTGAGGTCAAGTTAGTTTTGACAGGAGGCAGCTGATGCAAGCCATGGCTAATGTCCCCTTGAAGAAGTGTTTGTCCTTGAAAATTCTTAACAGAACAATGAGTCGGCCAAAACTCCATGAAAACATCATTATCACGAGTTAATTTAGAAACACTGAGGAGATTTTTGGTAAGGTTAGGAACAATGAACACACTAGGCAAGGAAAGATTAGGTAATGAAGATGAAACCACATGAGAAATAGATAAATGTTTACCATTTCCTACTTGTAACTTGTCATCACCGGTGTAATCGTTGGCAATGGTAAGCTTACTAATATCTGGAGTGACGTGATCTGTGGCACCAGTGTCAAAGTACCATGATGGGTCCATAACAGTGGAAGATGTTCCAGTTTGAGCAACATTAGCTTGACGAGAGGAAACTCTTGGGTTAGCACGTCTAGAAGGTTAATTAGTTTGATTAGTGCGCTGCCAATAATCAATAGTCTCGTGTCCTGGTTTACTGCACAGTTGACAGATAGGACGACGACGAGGGTTGTCAACGTTGCGCCTAGGAAACGAACCAGAATTGTTGTTTGGATTGTTGGTGGAAGAAGATCGGTTTGAGAACCGATTTGTAGTGTAAACAACAGAAGTAGACAAAAGTGGGGTTGGGTTAGTGGGCTGTGAAACAACAACAGCTTGATGAACATGTTCCTGCTCTAAGCGAGCCTCCTCTTGAAGAAGAAGGCCAACAAGATCATCAACAGAGACATCATCAGACTTCATTATGAAAGCAGTTGAGAAAGCACTATAAGAGGAATCAAGGCTGCTTAAAATATAACCAATAAGATCCTCATCAGAAATTGGATGAAGATTTTCAGCAAGAGAGTCAGCAATGAAGCGTTTGCGCTCAATATATTCAAGCATAGAAAGAGACCTTTTTGTTAGAGTTTGTAGTTGAACCTTCATTGCCATGCGTCTAGCTCGTGTTTGAGCTTGGAAGGTCTTTTCAATGGCAGTCCATGCCATGTGAGAAGAGGTGGCACGTACGACCAAGGAGAGGGCTTTTTTCTGATAAGGTGGATTTAATCCATAGTAGGACAAAACGATCACGTTTCTTCCATAGAACAAAATCAGGGTTGGGTTCAGTGCTGGACACACCGTCAGAAGTGTTTATGATGTGAGTCTGCATCGGTGGTGCAGGATTCAAAATGAAAGACTCTAGTTCAAAAGTCTCAAGTGCAGAAATAATGGTAGATCGCCATAGGGAATAATTATCTCTTTCTAGTTTGATATTAATGGAAGGGATTTGAAGATTGAGGTTGGAATTGGTAGTGTTGGCAAGAGCTAGAAGAGAAGGACTTGTGTTGGCCATGAGAGTAGTGAGTGCAGAGAACGATGGAAATGTTTATGGCTCTGATACCATATAGAAAATGAGTTCTGTTATATCTTGCCAAAGGATTACAAGAGGATATATATAGCAAAAGTAAAAATCGTATGAAAAATTGAATCCTAAAAGTATGGCACGTCTGCAACTGCATGCACCACGTCTATAACTACATACACCACGTCTACAACTATTCAAAAGATAAAACTGCATCTGGTTGTTACTAACAATGGAACAGTAGGTTGATGAAAGTGTTTTCATTGTTGGCTTTGATGTCATGACGACGGCGAACATTGCGCTCTATTTGAGTAAGAAAGAAGGGACAAGGACAAATTGGAAACCACAAGGGAAAAAAAAGAAAAAAAATTCATCCCTTAATTTCAAAATTAATAGATCTAAAGCTAGGAACTTAATTTCCCACGATGGGAGACTTGTCATGGTCTCCCACGCTAGACCTCGTTTAACATACATGATTATTGAAACAAAGTAATTTATGAAGTCATAAGCTACTTAGTACTACTCATTCTAAATATTAATTGTGTAAACGAAGAAAAGAAGACTCAATTACTCACATTTGTTTTTGATACAATACAAATATAAGAATACGATAAATTTTAAAGATTATAAAATATGTTTGGATTATAATACAATGTAAAATTAGAATAAAATTTATAATTGAAATCTCAAATAAAAACAAAAATAATATAAAATTTATTTCTTGAAAAAAGACAGGTGGTAGTAACACTTTTTAAATACAATTAATCATGAGACTAAATTAATAAAATATTATAATTTATCTACTATCGTTCTCATTTGTAATATAATTTTTTTTTATCTATTTTTAAAATAATTAGAAGTATTCAAAATGTATATAATTTGTCATAAAAACTAATCTATGCAAAGCCTCAAGATAGAAAACAGGAGAAAAAAGAAAAAAATACAAGGAAAAAAGATTTTAAAGGAGATATATATTTTTTCATACGAAACCTTTTCATATAAGAATTCTCCTCATCAATCTTTGGTGAATCCTACTGTGAGAGCTTAAAGTGTTGAGTCATACGAGTCAACAATACTGCCTTTGACTGAACTTCTTCAAAATCTTGTTATATAGATTTTTAAGTGATGAATAATTTTCCTTAGTTTCGTCCCTAAAGTTCTGCATACCCAGAATATTACTCGAAGCTCCCATATCCTTCATTTTGAATTCACTCTCAAGCATAACCTTCACATTTTCAATTTCTTCCTTACGGGTGCAAGCAATCAGCACATCATTTACATAGAGAAGTAAGTAGAGAATAACTTCACACTCAATTTTCTTCAAGTAGACACAACCATCATACTCAACCCTTTTTAAATTATTTTTCAACATGAAGGTGTTAAACCTTTTGTACCATCGTCAAGGGGGTTGCTCATGATCATAGAGGGACCTTTTTAACATGCATACCTTATCTTCTTCACCCACAATGATAAAACTTTCAGGTCACCATGTAAGAAAGTTGTCTTCACATCAAGCTATACTCTAATTCCATTTTCTCGTTCAATCAAGGCCAAAACCATTCTAATTAAAGTGAGTTCCACAATAGGTGAGAACATTTCATTTTAGTCAATCTCCTGATGATGTGTGAATCTAACCTTGCTTTGAATCTAACCTTTCCCACCCTTGAAATTCCTTCATTTGCAGCTAATAAGCCTCTTGCCTTTAGGTTTGTCAACTTGCACCCCAAGTACCATTCTTATTCAAAGAATTCAATTCATCATTCATGGTTGCAATCCAATTTTGATATTGCTTACTGTTCACAGCTTCATAATAGCTTATAGGTTCATCTCCTCCAAGCTCCTCTATTGCAGTAAGGGCAAAGGTAATCATATCAGCATATCCAAATCTATTTTGTGGCTTAATGGTCCTTTTATTCCAATCTCAGGCCAAAATATAGTCTTGTTGGTCTTGTTGCGTAAGATCTACAATATCTCTTGATCAAATTTAAATTCTATTACGGTTTCTTGGATTGTTGATTCTTGCAATGGTTCTACCTCCAACTAAATTATCTCATCATTAGCCAATTCGATCATGATTATGTTGGCTTGATCATGAGTCCCCATCAGGGTAGTTCATCATTTCTAATTCTCTAAACACAACATCCCTAGGCTGCCTTTTCTCCACGCACCGTAATCTAGACCCTTTTAATCTCCATACAAATTTAATCCATCACAAAAAAATTAAAGACATTAATTTAATATTTTTTTAAAAATGAATAAAAAAAGATAACCAAATAAAATTAAATAAAATAAAAATAAGACAAATCAAGTGGTGTAGTTTTTGTCCTTAAAGTTTTATATTTACGCAATTTATATTCCACAACTATAATACTAGCATGTTAGTGCCACATCGTTAAACTATCATGTCAATTACCACGTTAACATGTCAGTATCACATTATTAATATGTGGTATAGTAAAATATGTTAACAAAATTTACTACAAACTAACAATTGGAGCAAAATTGAGCAATAAATAAAATAAAGATAAAATCCCATAATTGAGACGAAAATTACACAATGATAATATTATAAAGACCAAAAGTAGATTTAACCCCAAAAATAATAACCAATTCTAGTTGATGGTGTATGATTGTGTATCTAAAATGCCACTCTAAGCATCTTGAAATGTTTTAGATTGTTGTTGTTAGATAATAAAGGGTTAAGATATTCAACAAAAGAAGAAGATAAATGGTTAAGAAAAGTATGGTCGGCCTAACGATGAGATAAATGGTTGAGAAAAACATGGTCGGCCTAACGATAAGCGAGATCTAAAATAAAATTTAAGAAAAATATTTTACTTTAAATGTGATAGTGATATAGCAGACTTTTTTTTGTCAATGTACATGGACTTCTTGCCAACATATAAGGTCTCTTTGCTATATAAACTAATGGTAAATATTTTTGTTGGTGGACCTAAAGCTTAAGCTTTGGTTACTTTATCCTTGAGCTGACCCTAAAGAAAATCAATAATTAATTGAAGACTTTATACTAGATCCTAAATGGAAGTTGTCAAAATATGACGAGATATATATTGTCAAAATAAGTGTATTAGACACATTATTTTTTTTAAGTATTTATCTTTTTTTTTTCGAATAATCAGGATATCAAAACTAGTAAGTAATAATATAATAACTCCAGAAAAGAGAAGAGAATATAGAGTCTCAATCTCTTAGGAGGAAGGAGAACCTTCTTTTTGTAATTAGAAAAATGTCATATAATAATGATGTGTAATAAAAGTATAATTAATCAAATCTAATGATTAATTAATTAAAAATAATTACTAATCAATACAATTAAAAATTATAATAATTCCAATTAAAATATGCATGGCATTAATTCACATTAAATAAATAATAAAATAAATTAAAAAGATGTATTAACCTTTTGAAATATACCAAAATATACAATAATATTGGTGCAACAATATCGTTGTAACATCAAAGAGAAAGTGATTGCAAATATAAGATTATGTGGATTCTTTTTCATAATTAATAAGTTTATTCATGATTTTATATTTTTTTAATAAATTTAAGAAATAATAAATATTACACAAAAAAATGTACATGTTATAATAATCTTCATCTCGTTGTTACAGCGTTTCAAACATCTTGTATAAGACGCGGTAGTTAGTTACGTGGAATAGTTGCTAGAACATGACTCGCGGTCGATCGACCACTTGCGTGTTGGGTTTAAGGAACTCTTTGATGAAACTTGTGAGCTGTGAGATATAGGTCACCTCAACTTGAGAATGTAAGGCCTAAACACAAGCAAAATGATTATTTGACACTTTAGTATGTGCATATACCTTGTTTTGGAAAAAAAAACAAAGAAGAGAATAAGAGAAAAGTGATAGACTGATGTGATAAGAAACTATGAGAGATATAAGATGAATGTAAAAAATAGACTGTAAAAAATCAGGATTGAAAAGGCAAAACATGCATAGAGCATTACCCAATAATAACATAAGATTGGTTGGGATCCAGAACTCGCGATTGGTAATAAAGTCTATGGTTCAGAAAAATAAATTGCTATCAACCAAAGGGATAAATTTGGGTTGCATTTTACTTGAACTAACCTATTTATCCAAATCAACATGCAGCGTGTTCAATTGGTTTATATCGGATTTTTAAGATTATTGAGTCGATTTGGCCGTTAAACCTATTTATCCAAAGTAATCCTATTTTGGAATTTGGAAAATGGAGTTGGGAGGTTAGGCACTATTTTCCTTCTCTATTTATGAAATTTTCAATAAATATTATTTTAAATTATTAAATCACTAAAAACTTTGTATACAGACTCATTATTTTAATTTAATTCCTTTCCAATTCATTCTTCATTAATCACAATTTACATTAACGTGTGTCAGACTGTCTTGCTTTGCGTCAAATAAAAAAAATCGATGTGTTTCCTCTTGAAGATATATTTTGATCACGAAAACGTCAAATTGAGATAGAAAGACTCTAGATTAGCAAAACCTGTAACAGAATAAACTAAAAAAAGAAAAGAAAAAAAAGGAAATAGAGAACAAATTATGCTGGTTCAAATGGTGATACCTTAGCTACCCTTGTATATGTGTAACTTGGGCTTTTAGACCCTTTTCTTATGCTTTCTTTTTTTCTTTTTTTTGGAAAATAGAAAATCTTAACTCTTAAGTTCAGAAAATGCAAGACCGATGAACTAATTAATACGTGTGAGCAAAATCTCTTGGAATCTTTTATTTAGAAAATAAAAAACAAAGTATTTAGAACATGGAGCTAGGGAGGCAAGTTTAAGAGAGGGAATCGTGTCCCCACAATTTTGAAGACTATAGAGTAATACTATATGTAGTTAGTACTATTACACTACTAATTTTGTTGATTTGCCTACACTGTTATTAAGTCACTAAAATATTGTCGTTAAGAAACTCGCGTAAAACAAATTTTGGAAACAATTATTCTTTTTTCTTTTTATAGGAAGAAAAAAATTATTCTTTTAATTGTAGTAGTACACTACCAAAAAAAGATATATAGTTTTAATCATAAATATATAGTAGTGTCATAAATATAATATTTTGCGTCCATAAACCCAAATTCTTCTGCCGTCACGGGTTGTGAATCCTGGCTGTAACCCCAAAATTGTTATATGTGAATTAAATCCAGTCGATAAGAAATACTATAATTTTTTGAGAGATTTCACTGTCATTTTCTGAGATTGCAAATAATTTTTTAAAGTTACAAATTTACAACAACTTCATCTCTAAGAATTTAAGGGGGATTAGTGTAATATATAAGAAGTGTAAGTGTAATAATTTTACAACTTCTTTTATAAGAATATATAATGTAATATTTTTAAATAATTAAGGAGTTAATCTAATGTATAAAAGATGTAAGTGTAATAATTAATTTTTAAATAATTAAAAGGATCAGTGTATGAATAAAAAAATTAAAATACAGTGAATAATTTGAAAAAATATCAAGAGCGTCAGTATAATTTACTCTAATTATTTAACAGTCATCTCATTAGTTAGAGCATTAAAGTTGTATACCAAAATCTCCTTAATCAGCCAAGAGCTAATCCTCCATTGGATTTTCATTGAGTGTCTGACAGTACAAAATTGGTTTTCCTCCGTTTCAAACCCACAGCATGCAATTCTTTCTAAGTTTAGGGGCCATGGTCCACAGAATTTAAGGTATATCCTAATCACTCTTAAAATAGACAAAGTGGACTTGCAGGAGAAAATAATAACCCTCACAACAAAGGGTCTTTTCATTCAACTGTAATATTCTCCGGCCACCTATCACACAATTTCTTTCACTCTTCCTCTTTTTCCAAGTTTCATTACCTGCCAATTCATTTAATGTGGCTCCAGTCGTTACTAACCTCCTAAAATCTGATAAAATCTAACTTGACCCTCATTAATATTTGGTATTGAACATTAAAGAGTACCATGGACCCCTCGAATATATATATATATATATATATATATATATATATATATATATATATATATATATATATATTGTGTACAATGTTATGTAGCTATCATACCCTGCCTCATTCACATGCAAATCATATCAATAATTTCGTTCTTTTTGCCTTGACATGAATCAAAACCAGCTTCAGCCCCTTCCTCTCCTTAGTAGCTTCCTAGGTTCATCTCATGAAGAATCTTTGCTACAAAACCAAAATGAAAATCCTAATAATGCATGCCATGGTCAAGTTGAGGATGTCACAGTGGCCTTACACATAGGCCTCCCTGACCATTCAAGTGGCTCCAATTCCACCAATAATCATGGATTTGTGAATGCCACAACTCAAGTTCCTAACAATTATTGGATACCAACTCAAGAACAGATCCTCATTGGGTTTAGTCATTTCTCTTGTCCTGTGTGCCACAAAACCTTCAACCGCTACAATAATCTTCAGGTGCATGCAGTTATTTCTTATTCTCTATTCCATGCATTAGAATCTTTGGTTTGTGTTGGCACTTAACTAGAGAAATCTATAAATTGAATCCTAGCAAGTTCAAATATATGTTGAGATTTTGCATGATATACTTCTTCAAGTGCAGTCTTCAACAGTGTTAACATAGTTAAATGCTGTTTCTAGTTAACTAATAAACTGTGTTCTTAGCCTGTGTGAAATGGAATAATCCCTCGTTTTATATGAATCCATCATTTTATGACTTTACGAAACATTCACATAAAGTTCCTAACTTTAGAAATCGTCTCATGTTTTTCTGTTTTCCACTTTATACCAATGCTAAGGTTTGAAATGAAAGACATCTTTTCAAGTTAAAGACTAAAGTTTTTAGCAAGATTTTAGTTTTGTCATGATCCTTGACATTACAAGAAATTTTGGTTAATACAACCATAATTACAACAGTAGAGGGCTCAAAAACTGGATATTGCAATTGAATTGAAATATTAGTCACAAATCATTTTTTCGAGCCTTGAGTTTTAATAAAAGTAAGAAACGTAATGACTGATACCAAGGTTTATGTAGTGGTGGTCATGGTGTATAGACATCTAAAACTTCAGGGGTTATTGGGTTTGTGAAAACGTTTTTCATTTTCATTTTTATTTTCACTTTTAATTAAAAATGACACTTTTTCACAGCAATAAAAATGTCACTTTTTTATTTTTTATTTTCAAAAGTTTGTATATAAATCAATAAAAAAAACCATTCTTATACATAATTCTTAAAACAGGAAGCAAGATGATATTTTTGTAATAAAAATGAATTTAAAAAATAACATTTTCTCAAATCAAGGGATCTTAAATACTACTATTACAGAAAAGAGAAAATGCGACTAATTTGAATTGAATAAGACTGCAGTGATGATAAATTATGAAGACTTCATATACTTCAATAAGATGATTATAATCACGGTTGCGGAACAAATCAGCTTACAACATTCAGTGGGACATATTTCAGGAATTAATTAAATTAAATTAGGTTTAAAATGTTGTTAATCACCATCTAGTTCAATTGGTATGAATTATTATAAATTTTCTATTATCAATATTTGATTTTAATAAATAAAAAAATATTAGTAAGCACTGAGTTTTGATTGCAGATGCATATGTGGGGACATGGGTCACAGTATCGCAGAGGCCCAGACTCGCTTAAACGAACCCATCCACGGCCGTTGTTGGACCTTCCATGCTACTGTTGCGCAAGAGGGTGCAAGAACAACATCGAGCACGCACGTGCCAAGCCTCTAAAGGATTTTCGCACGCTTCAGACGCACTACAAGAGGAAGCACGGTTCCAAGCCCTTCACGTGTCGCAAGTGTGGCAAGCCTCTGGCCGTGAAAGGTGACTGGCGAACCCATGAGAAAAACTGTGGCAAACGATGGCTTTGTATCTGTGGCTCTGATTTCAAGCATAAGAGGTCCCTCAAAGATCACATCAAAGCCTTTGGATTTGGTCACACCCCTTTTTCTTCTTCTTCTGATGGCATGTAGTTAAACATGCATGTCACAATACTTATATATAGTTCCTTAAGTGTTGCGGATACGATTTTTCAATCAGAATTGAGTTTCAGCTTGGTAATTTGTATAATTATTTAATGCAAAATTTTAATTATGTAAATTCTCCGGGTGAAACTGACTCTGATCGAATAACGGTACACATATGCACTTTATTATAACGGCTTATCTTGTCTTAATTTCTAGTACTTAGACAATTTAAGGGTGATTTATGTTGTTATCAATTACTAATAAAGAGGAATGTGTTTTTCTTAACTATATTTGGCATTTAAATAGAGAGGAATAAGAAGGGAGACAAGGGAAAGGAGCTGGGGATTTGATTCCAATTTATTGATTTCCTAATTCCTTTTCTAGCTTCAGCATGCAATTAGTTTGTTGTGTGTATGATTAAGACGTTGCCTTGACATAAAATCAGAATAAGTGAACAAATTCTAAAATCTCAACGGATTTTTTTTAAGATGTTGAAATCTACACCCAAAAATGCACTTTGCCTTGAATCAATCATCTTGGGTAGAACTTTTGCCATTCTTCTAGTTATGATTTTAGCTAAAATTTTCTACATGCATCTTACTAGTGAAATTGGTCTATATTCTCCCAAGCTCAATGATCCTCCACCTTTGGTATCAGAATAATGAAAGATGAAATTAGTGGCTCTAGGAAGAACTTCATTTTCATGGAATTCCTTTAGGAAATGAATGATATCACCTTTCAATTGATTCCAAAAAGCCTTAATGAATTTGAAGTTAAAATCATTCCGTCCGAACTTTTTGATCTATCACATTCCAATATAGCTTTCACAATCTCCTCCTCCTCAAAAGTAATCGTGAACAAAGAATTGTGATATAGTGAAATAGACTTAATGTCAACACCATCTAGTTTGGGTCTATTTCTTGATTCCTCCTTAAATTTCTCCAAAACAAACTTCTTTACCTCCTCCTTGACCCTACAAGGGTCTTCAACCCAACTTCCATCAATCCTTATCCCCTTCAACAAGTTTTTTCTTCTCTTCCAATTGACCATCATATGAAAATATTTTGAATTTTGGTCCCCCTCCAAAATCCATTTCTCCCTTGATTTTTGTCTCAATAAGGATCCATTGCTCTTCATCACAAGCCAAAGTTTGTCTTGTGACTCTATACGCAAAGCCATTTCCTCTTCACTCAATCCTTCTCCATCTTCTTCTTTTCCATCAAGATTGTTCAACTACAATTCTATTTGTTTTTTTCCTTCTTTGAATATGCCCAAAATGGTCCATGTTCCACACATTCAGTTTTCCATTTAGGACCTTTAACTTCTCCTTCAAAACAAAAGCCCCCAACACATTGATCTCAACCCATACACCCTTAACAAACTCTTCAAACTTTCTATCATCAAACCAACAATCAAGAGTTTAGAATGATTTAGGTCCCCAATCCATATTAACATCCTTAAGCATAACCTAACAATGATCCAAAATGCTCCTATATAGGATATGTTGAGTGCAATGAGTGACAAAATTTTGTACACCAAAACAACATAACAATATATGTAATTTAAATTATGTTACTAACCTCCAACCATAGCTCTTTCCATATCCTTGATGAATTTGAAAATACTTGTCTATTGCAAAGAATGCTTCTAGCCTTTAACACAATCACTCAGATGGAATGTGTATTATTTCCTGATGTGTTTAGACTAGGGAGTCTATGCCTATTTATATAGATTGGATTTTATCCATCATAAAAAATGATTCCATAATATCAGGAAGCAAATATTCTCTCTCAACAACTTTATAATTAAAACTGAAATGTTGTTACCAAATATGACTAAGTCAAGTGGTTGAGAAAACAAAAAAGTGGGTGAGAAAAATTAGGACCACTTTAATTTTGATTTCAAAATCAAAACTAACATTCTCCCACTTGGTCCAATGTTTCTCACACTTTATGATATCTACAACACTAATAACTTTATGCTTACACCCAAGATGCTAACCACATGAATCATGGCGATAGGTTCTCTAAAAATGATTATTACCTTTCATGTATTACAATGTAATCACTCTTAGTAAAAACAACAATTTAACTGAATGAACATGTTCAATATTTATTGAGTCCAGATTACACGTCTTTCTCAACAAAAATGTATACACCAAAATGAGAAGACAAACAAATAACTAAAGTTTCACTACAAAAAGAAACTTTATATGACAGAATCAAGTTTCATACTCTTAACATGATCCTTAAATGACTTTGTTGCCTTTTGACAATGGATCCATAATCATTAGTTCAGTACTGATGTTTTCAGTGATGATTTCATTTTCTTTGACACGTTCCCTCATGACTAAATACTTAATGTCAATGTGCTTGCTTTGACTGCCAATTTTATCGTTTTTAGCCAGAAAAATAATAATTGAATTATCACAATATATCATTAACAGTCTAGGAACATAATCAATCACTTGTAGACCGGCCATGAAACTTTTTAACCAAATACCCTGTGATGTCGCTTCAAATAATGAAATAAACTCAACCTCCATGGTAGAAGTGGAAAATAATGATTGTTTTGCACTTTTCCAAGATACTACTTCATTAGCCATCATGAAGATGTATCCAGATGTTGACCTACAAGAGTCAATGCAACCAGCAAAATCCGAGTCTGAATAGCCAACAACTTCTAAATTGTCATATCTTTGAATATATGCTTGTAATCTTAGGTTCCTTGAAGATATCTTAACACTTTCTTTGCAGTTGTCCAGTGCTCTATTCCTGAATTATTTTGATATCTCGCAAGCATTCCAACCACAAAAGTAATATCAAGTCTTGTACACACTTGCGCATACATAAGGCTTCCTACAACGGAAGCATATGGAATGTTTCTCATTTGTTTCCTTTCAAGCTCATTTTTAGGACATTGATTCAAATTGAACCTATCACCTTTCACAATAGGTGCCATGTTGGGTGAAAAATCTTTCATCCAAAATCTTTCTAGAACTTTATTAATGTAGGCCTTTTGAGACAAGCCAAGAATCCCTTGAGATCAGTTTCTATGGATCTTTATGCCAATGGCATATGCTGCCTCACCCATATCCTTCATATCAAATTTTTTAGAAAGGAATTGTTTCAGTTCATGCAACATCCCAAAATCATTGGTTGCAAGAAGTATATCATCCACATATAAGACTAAAAATATTATTTTACTCCCATTGACCTTGTGGTATATGCATCTATCCATATGGTTCTCAACAAAACCAAATGATGAGATGACATTATGGAATTTCAAATACCATTGACATGATGCCTGTTTTAGTCCATATATTGAATTCTTGAGCTTCCAAACCAATTGAGCCCCATCACTAGAGGAAAAACCTTTGAGTTGTATAAGCTTCTTCTTCTAAGTCACCATTTAGAAATGTCATTTTCACATCCATTTGATGTAATTCCAAGTCAAAATGAGCAACTAATATCATTATGATGCATAAGGAATCTTTCATGGATATAGAAGAAAAGGTTTCTCTGTAGTCAACTTCTTCCCTTTGAGTGAATCCTTTGGCAACCAATCGAACCTTGTGTCTGTCAATGTTACCTAATGAATCCTTCTTAGTTTTGAAAACCCATTTACATCGAATAGGCTTTATCCCATTAGGCAACTCAATAAGATCCCATACTTTATTATTTACCATAGATTCCAATTCATGTTTCATAGCATCATACCATAGCTTAGAATTATACTTGTTAATTGCTTGCAAAAACGACTTAGGATCATTTTGAACTCCAAAGTCATTGAGACTCTTGTAAATACACTTGATAATCACTAGGAATTGCATGTTTCTGTATTTTAGTTGATCTTCTCAATGTTACATCCACACCTTCTGGTTGTTGTTCAACATCTTGTGTTTGATGTTGTTCAATAGGATCTTCTAGGATAGGATCAACTTGATGTGAAGCTTGTGTTACACGATTTTGGTGAGTATCACCAAAAACCACTAGCTTATAACTTGACGTAGGAAATGCTCCTTCACATTGATTTTTCTCAACACCAATGCCTTGAGTTAAATCACTCCCACTAGTCACATCATTTTCTAGAAACTTTTCATTTCTTGACTCAACAATTCTAGTGCTATGAGTTAGACAATAAAATCTATACCCCTTAGACCTTTCAACATAACCCATGAAATATGCACTAATGGTCCTTGGGTCCAGCTTCTTTTCATTTGGATTATAAATCCTAACTTCAGTTGGGCAACCCAAAACATGCACATGTTTTAAACTTGGCTTCCAACCTTTCAATAATTCAAATGGAGTTTTAGGGGCCACCTTTGTTGGTACCCGATTTAGTATGTACGTAGCTATGTTAAGAGCCTCATTCCATACTGAACGAGGAAGTTTGGAATTGCTAAGCATACTTCTTACCATGTCCATTAATGTTCAATTTCTTCTTTCAACCACAAAATTTTGATTCGGCGAGCCAGACATGGTGTATTGGACCACAATACCATGCTCTTGAAGAAACTTTGCAAAAGGACCAGGTGCTTGTCCATTTTCAATGTATTTGCCATAAAATTCGCCTCCTTTATCTGATCTCACAATCTTTATTTGTTTTCCACATTGTTTATCTATTTTTTCCTTGAAAACCTTAAAGGCATCTGACACTTCATATTTATTAGTAAGCAAGTAAAGATACATGTATCGTGAGTAATCGTCTATGAAAGAGATAAAATATTTTTGGTCATGCGAGTCCATATCGGGACAACAAATGTCAGTATGTATAATTTCTAATGTTTTTGAACTTCTCTTGGCATTTTTCTTTGTCTTGTTAGTCTGCTTTCCCTTTATGCAGTCTACACAAGTGCTAAAATCAGTAAAGTCAAGAGTT
Organism: Glycine max; assembly: GCF_000004515.6. Classification (NCBI taxonomy): domain Eukaryota; kingdom Viridiplantae; phylum Streptophyta; class Magnoliopsida; order Fabales; family Fabaceae; genus Glycine; species Glycine max. Next base: position 19,505,770 of record NC_038249.2, read on the forward strand.
TCAAGTACCCCATCATTCACTAGCCTTTTAATTCTTTCTATGGAGATATGTCCTAGTCTCCTATGGCATAATCTTGATGATTTTTCATTCATGATACAACATTTAATACCAGTGTTTTCTTGTGTAGCCATCAAATTATATGGAATCGTGTTAGATAAATTAATTTTGAACAAACCGCCATTCAACACACCATTTCCAATAATAGTAGACTTAAACAATAAATCAAATCCGGATGTGTTAAACTTTATTGAATAACCCAAAGGAAAAAGTCTAGAAACAAAAATTAAATTCCTGGAAAATTCAGGAATATAAAAGACATTATTCAATTCAAAAACAAATCCAGATCCTAAATTAAGTCTACATGTGCCAATAGTCGCCACATGTGAACACATCTGATTCCTAGAGTAGATGAACCATTCACCTTCATTTGGCTCCCTCTGGCTTGAGAATCCTTGCATGGTATTAGAAATATGAATCGTAGATCCAGAGTTAGTAAACCATGTATCATGACAGATATCGGCCATATTAGATTCAAAACATACAAAGGAAAAATAATTACCCTTTTTTCCAAGCCAAACCTTATGTTTATGGCAGTCCTTCTTCAGGTGCCCTTTGTTTTTACAAGAAAAAAAACCTAGACTCCTTTTTAATTTTGGCAATAGGAGGTATATGATTCTTTTCCTTCCTTTCCTTCTTCCCCTTATCTTGAGTCATGGTAAGAGCACCTTCACCAATTTCTTGAGCAAGTCTCCCTTCCTCTTGAACACACATGGTTAGAAGTTCATTGATTGACCATTTCTCTTTATGTGTGTTGTATGATATTTTGAAAGGACCATATTGTGATGTGAGTGAATTCAAAATTAGGTGCACCATGAATGACTCAGAAATTTGAACCTGGAGTGACTTAAGTTGAGTCATTAGATCCCTCATTTCCATAATGTGTTTTCTTACACCTGCGACTCCATAATGTGTTTTCTCACACCTGTGACTCCAATCAGCAACTCCTAAATAGAGAACAACTCATCTTATAGTTTTTTCCATCAATATGGGAACCTCATTTTTATAATCGAAGAATTATCAAAGACTGAACTATAACATGTAACCAAATATTAGTGCTTATAATAATTTAAAATGTATGTGAATCAATATGTCATCAAAATCTACCTGTGGGTTAAGATTCTAACACAAAAAAAATCACTTTATTTCTTTATGATGAAACTAATAAATTATCATTGCATCTCCTAATAACTGTGGGTTAACTAAGAGAAAAATTTATTTCATCCTAATTGATCATGAAAATTATAATAAATTCCCGTGGGAAAATTCAATATTGAAACACAACCTATTACAAGTTATCATATTAATCCTCATGTGATTCCTATAAGTACAATCTTAAAATGGATGCTAAGGCTACTCCATAAAATATATCATCACTAATATGATATGCAGAGCAATGGAAACACTTGCTGTTGGATCAAGTGGCCTCGGAATAATTAAGAAGGGGGGGGGGGTTGAATTAATTATTAATGAACCTTTACTAATTAAAATTTACCCTTCTTAGGCTTTTACTATGTTGTTAAAAAAGTAAAGAACATAAATATAAACTTAACCAAAAGTAAAAGCGATAATTAAAGTGCACAGCGGAAATTAAAGAGTGTAGGGAAAAAGAAGACAAACACAAGAGTTTTATACTGGTTCGACAACAACCCGTGCCTACATCCAGTCCCCAAGCGACCTGCGGTCCTTGAGATTTCTTTTCAACCTTGTAAAGTCCTTTACAAGCAAAGATCCACAAGGAATGTACCCTCCCTTGTTCTCTTTGAACAACTCAGTGGATGTACCCTCCACTAGAACTAATCCACAAGAGATGTACCCTCTCTTGTTCTCAGTCACAACAACCCAAGTAGATGTACCCTCTACTTGTACCACAAAGGATGTACCCTCCAATGTGTCAAGACAAAGTTCTCAGGCGGTTAGTCCTTCAAAACTTTGTGAAGGGGGAAACAAAAGAATTCTCAAGCGGTTAGTCCTTTGAAATCTTTTGTTTATGGGAAATGGAAGAATCAAAAGAATTCTTAGACTATGTCGTTTTGAATTCTTTGACAAGGGAGAAGGGAGACAAAAAAGAATTCAGGCGGTTAGTCCTTTGTTCTTTTGGAAAAGGGAGAAGAGAGACACAAAAAGAATTCAGGCAGTTAGTCCTTGGCGAATTCTTTTTGGCAAAGGGAGAAGGGAATGAAAAAGATGAATAGCACAAATTTTTGAACAAAGAACTTTTCTTGGAAGAAAAAGTTTTGAACAAAAACTTTTAGAAAGATGAAGAGAAGATGAAGTAAGAAAGTTCTGAAAGAAATGAAAGAAGATATTGAAAGATAGATTGAAAGATAGAATGTTTGAACACACGTCAAAACCGATGTAGAAAGTCTACTTTGTAGTAATGATATATATATATATATATATATATATATATATATATATATATATATATATATATATATATATATATATATCATTTAATATATTTTCATGCAAATACTTTTGGATTTTTTTATCATATTTTTTATATGTTTTACCACATAACTAATTTATATAATTTATTTTAATATTATAATATATATGTTATAAATTTATAAAATCGTAATGTTATAGTATTTTAAATAATTTATATGAATTATTGATGTGATAAAAAAAGAATAAAATGGGATATGAAAGACAAAAATGATTACAAAAATATATTCAGTAATAAATTATAAAATTTATTTCTTAATTCTTTTTTATTTTATATTTACTGGATAAATTTATTAGAAATATTATAATATTGAAATAAATTACATAAAGTCATAATATTATAATATTTATTTTAAAAATTATTAAAATTATAGTTATAATATTTACAATATAAATTATAAAATTATAATATTCATGTGGGTTTACATAACAAAATTGTAATGTTATAATATTATAATTTTATATATGAAAATATTATAACACTATAATTTTAGAAATTCAATAAAAAAATAATATAATATAATTAAAAGAAATTATATAAATTAGTGATTTGGTAAAAAAAAAAAAAGAGAGAGAGAAAATAGGTTAAAATATATGAAAGAAAAAGTGATTGAATGAAAAAAATTACTAAGTAAGAAATTATATGATTCATTTATTAAATATTTTTATTTTTATATTTATTGCATAAATTTATTGTTTATAAACCAGATTTAACATTAAACAAATATCTAAACAAATAATTTGACACGTAAATAAAGAAATGTATATATAATAGTGTTTACAATGTAACTTAAATAAATGAAATGGTTAAAATTTTTAGGAAGACTAAAATTGATGGACCAAAATTAGGAATTTAAAATTAAAAGAACTAAAATTATTGATTAAAAATGATAGGGAACAAAATTTGTAATTTAGCTTTAAATATATTACATTTTGTAAATATAATGGATAATAGATATAATATTATATATAAAATATTACATTAAATATTACAATAAATACTACATTTAATGTTGGTCAAAATAAATAAATACTACATTAAATGCTATGTTATATATAATATTAAATGTTACATAAAATATATACTGCATTCTTCTCAAAATAAGTGTTTCATTTGACATTTCAATGTGACATTAATTATTCTTTTCTACCAATATTTCTAATAAATGTTACTTAAGTTTTTTAATCTAATATTAATACTATTCTTTTTTATCTATTTAATTCGATTAATCAGTTTTGTAAAACTTTTTATCTCTTTTATTTATTTATTAGTTTTCTTTGGTATATTAAAATAACTTTGGACGATATTTATTCTGGGACGGAGGGAGTATAATCTATCACATAATACATTAAATGCAAAATTAAATATAATATTATATCCTTTAAAAAGATTAATATTATATAAGGGGAATTCATTTTTTAATATATTTGTATAAATTGTCTAAAAAATATTTTTATAAATACTACTCTCTCCTCTCCTGTCCTTTTTTTAGGAAACTCTCTTAAGTCCTTAATATAAGGCACTTTAAGCACAATCATGCATACCAATAAAAACACTTAATTTAGTTGATTTTATTGATTTCTTTAGAAAATGTTACTAATGAATTAATTTTATCCTTATTAATAATCATTAATTTATTACAAATAATGTGAAAACATTAAGTCTAAGAAATTATGCATCACTATCATTTTTTACATAATGCATCGGTATCAATAAAAATTAAAAATACTTAAAATATTTAATAAGGGCAACTAGTAAAAAAAAATTGAATACTTCATAGGAATTGTAAAATGCGTAATAAAAAATATCATTAATTCGTTCTAAATGGTGTCTATTATTAAGGATCACACTGACTACATTAATAATGTTTATCTATAAAAAATACAATTTAATGTAGCAATGGAAAGTTTTACTTGTAACACTCTTAATTGTTTATTTTTTAGTGACCTACATACTATAACACTTCAAATAGTGATATTTCACTCAATTACCTTGTTGTTTAGAATCCTCCTCTAGTCAAAACCCTTTGTAGGTGGCCATTTTTGAGGTCTCGATAATTTGCTTTGACTACTTTCAAAATAAATTATTGTTCTCACAGACCAACACTAGACTTTTTAGCGTGTTTTATCCTTACTCACATACTTTTCAAAAAACTTTCCAGAAGGTTACTTATCTCATAATTATTATGTATTGTTTGATGTACAAATTTTTATACAATTAGTTAATAAAAATTATTGTTTATATAATATTTAAAATGATTGAATATGTTTTTGGTCTCTATAAGTTCATACTTTTCAATTTTGGTCCCTCTAAGTTTGTGATTTTTTAATTTTGGTTCTTGTAAGATATTTTGTTCATTTTTAGGCAATGTAAATTTGTGTTTTTCCAATTTTGGTTGTGTAATCACAGCCTTATGAGAATTATAAATGGAAAAAATGGAATTTTAAAGGGATTAAAATTGGAAAACACAAACTTACAAGGACTATAAATGAACAAACACCAGCTTAGATGGACTAAAATTAGAAAAAATGAACTTATAGAGACAAAAATGAACAAATGCTAACTTACAGAAATCAAACATATATTTAAGCCTACTTAAATCAATTATTATAAAATTCAATAAATTTATCGTACACAATAATTTGTTATTGAACCACAACTAAATGATATTTTTTTCTTAAAAATATGCACATAATTCAGGATATTATTGTATTATATCATTTAACTTTTTTGTATAAAAAAACTCTCTATCATGATTACCACACCATCACCATGACCCCCTTGAGTAGTGGTGGTGACGACAACAACGACAATCATGGCGTCTGTTAGTGCTTAGCTCTACTGAGTTTTAAAAGATTGGCTAAGATTTTGTTAAAACATAAGCACTTAGACAATGAAGGAAAGCTGGAGTTGCTGCACATGATGTCCAACGTTATGTCAAGGAATAAGATCGGGCTGCACAAGGCAAGATAAAATGTCAAATGAAGAATTGAAGCTGCAGGATCCACGATGTCGGATACAATGTCCAGGACATCCTGCCCGAAAATACTGGAGTTGCTGCACAATGCACAAAAGCTGCAGGATCCACGATGTCGGATACGATGTCCAGGACATCTGGCCCGAAAATACTGGACACATAAATCTGTTATATCTTTAACAGATTATTGTGCAGTTAGCAGCAGATAAGATGATCTATCTTTAGGAACGAATTAAAAGATAATTAAAGTTCGAATTACAAACTAGAAGAGTTCGTTCAGGGAATAAAGATTAAAGATAAAAACTAAAAGATCAAACTGTATCTTTTAGATCTTTAAGTGTAGATTTTTTCAGAAGAATGATAGATCTCATCCAGCACAAGAAGTTGCAGCCCAGATACACACATTGCTATATAAACATGGAGGCTGCACGAGTTCTGCACCAAGTCCGGGATTGAAGAGTTATTTTGTGAGTTTTGGGACTTGAGTGTTTTGTGAGCCACCTTGATGTTACACTAACATCAAGTGTTGGACCTGAGTGTGTAGAGTTGATCTCTAGTGTGTAGAGTTGATCTCTAGTGTGTAGAGTTGATCTCTTTTGTTCAGAGAGAAATCTCTGGTGTGTTTTTGATTTGTCTGTAAACACGGGAGTGTGATTGAGAGGGAGTGAGAGGGGTTCTCATATCTAAGAGTGTCTCTTAGGTAGAGGTTGCACGGGTAGTGGTTAGGTGAGAAGGTTGTAAACAGTGGCTGTTAGATCTTCGAACTAACACTATTTTAGTGGATTTCCTCCCTGGCTTGGTAGCCCCCAGATGTAGGTGAGGTTGCACCGAACTGGGTTAACAATTCTCTTGTGTTATTTACTTGTTTAATCTGTTCATACAGTCAAATATAATCTGCATGTTCTGAAGAGCGATGTCGTGACATCCTGTACGACATCTGTCCCCAGTATCAGAATTTCAATTGGTATCAGAGCAGGCACTCGAAATCACTGAGTGTGATCTAGGGAGATAAATTCTGATGAACATGGAGAAAGAAGGAGGACCAGTGAACAGACCACCAATTCTGGATGGAACCAACTATGAATACTGGAAAGCAAGGATGGTGGCCTTCCTCAAATCACTGGATAGCAGAACCTGGAAAGCTGTCATCAAAGGCTGGGAACATCCCAAGATGCTGGACACAGAAGGAAAGCCCACTGATGAATTGAAGCCAGAAGAAGACTGGACAAAAGAAGAAGATGAATTGGCACTTGGAAACTCCAAAGCCTTGAATGCTCTATTCAATGGAGTTGACAAGAATATCTTCAGACTGATCAACACATGCACAGTGGCCAAGGATGCATGGGAGATCCTGAAAACCACTCATGAAGGAACCTCCAAAGTGAAGATGTCCAGACTGCAACTATTGGCTACAAAATTCGAAAATTTGAAGATGAAGGAGGAAGAATGTATTCATGACTTCCACATGAACATTCTTGAAATTGCCAATGCTTGCACTGCCTTGGGAGAAAGGATGACAGATGAAAAGCTGGTGAGAAAGATCCTCAGATCCTTGCCTAAGAGATTTGACATGAAAGTCACAGCAATAGAGGAGGCCCAAGACATTTGCAACATGAGAGTAGATGAACTCATTGGTTCCCTTCAAACCTTTGAGCTAGGACTCTCGGATAGGACTGAAAAGAAGAGCAAAAATCTGGCGTTCGTGTCCAATGATGAAGGAGAAGAAGATGAGTATGACCTGGATACTGATGAAGGTCTGACTAACGCAGTTGTGCTCCTTGGAAAACAGTTCAACAAAGTGATGAACAGAATGGACAGGAGGCAGAAACCACATGTCCGGAACATCCCTTTCGACATCAGGAACGGTAGTGAATACCAGAAAAGGTCAGATGAAAAGCCCAGTCACAGCAAAGGAGTTCAATGCCATGGGTGTGAAGGCTATGGACACATCAAAGCTGAATGTCCCACTCATCTCAAGAAGCAGAGGAAAGGACTTTCTGTATGTCGGTCTGATGATACAGAGAGTGAACAAGAAAGTGATTCTGACAGAGATGTGAATGCACTCACTGGGAGATTTGAATCTGCTGAAGATTCAAGTGATACAGACAGTGAAATCACTTTTGATGAGCTTGCTACATCATATAGAGAACTATGCATCAAAAGTGAGAAGATTCTTCAGCAAGAAGCACAACTGAAGAAGGTCATTGCAAATCTGGAGGCTGAGAAGGAGGCACATGAAGAGGAGATCTCTGAGCTTAAAGGAGAAGTTGGTTTTCTGAACTCTAAACTGGAAAATATGACAAAGTCAATAAAGATGCTGAATAAAGGCTCAGATACGCTTGATGAGGTGCTACAGCTTGGGCAGAATGTTGGAAACCAGAGAGGACTTGGATTTAATCATAAGTCTGCTGGCAGAACAACCATGACAGAATTTGTTCCTGCCAAAAACAACACTGGAGCCACGATGTCACGACATCGGTCTCGACATCATGGAACGCAGCAGAAAAGGAGCAAAAGAAAGAATTGGAGGTGTCACTACTGTGGGAAGTATGGTCACATAAAGCCCTTTTGCTATCATTTACATGGCCATCCACATCATGGAACTCAAAGTAGCAGCAGTGGAAGGAAGATGATGTGGGTTCCAAAACACAAGATTGTTAGTCTTGTTGTTCATACTTCACTTAGAGCATCAGCTAAGGAAGATTGGTACCTAGATAGCGGCTGTTCCAGACACATGACAGGAGTTAAAGAATTCCTGGTGAACATTGAACCTTGCTCCACTAGCTATGTGACATTTGGAGATGGCTCTAAAGGAAAGATCACTGGAATGGGAAAGCTAGTCCATGATGGACTTCCTAGTCTGAACAAAGTACTGCTGGTGAAGGGACTGACTGCGAACTTGATCAGCATCAGTCAGCTGTGTGATGAAGGATTCAATGTAAACTTCACAAAGTCAGAATGCTTGGTGACAAATGAGAAGAGTGAAGTCCTAATGAAGGGCAGCAGATCAAAGGACAACTGTTACCTATGGACACCTCAAGAAACCAGTTACTCCTCCACATGTCTATTCTCCAAAGAAGATGAAGTCAAAATATGGCATCAAAGATTTGGACATCTGCACTTAAGAGGCATGAAGAAAATCATTGACAAAGGTGCTGTTAGAGGCATTCCCAATCTGAAAATAGAAGAAGGCAGAATCTGTGGTGAATGTCAGATTGGAAAGCAAGTCAAGATGTCCCACCAGAAGCTTCAACATCAGACCACGTCCAGGGTGCTGGAACTACTTCACATGGACTTGATGGGGCCTATGCAAGTTGAAAGCCTTGGAGGAAAAAGGTATGCCTATGTTGTTGTGGATGATTTCTCCAGATTTACCTGGGTCAACTTTATCAGAGAGAAATCAGACACCTTTGAAGTATTCAAGGAGTTGAGTCTAAGACTTCAAAGAGAAAAAGACTGTGTCATCAAGAGAATCAGGAGTGACCATGGCAGAGAATTTGAAAACAGCAAGTTTACTGAATTCTGCACATCTGAAGGCATCACTCATGAGTTCTCTGCAGCCATTACCCCACAACAAAATGGCATAGTTGAAAGGAAAAACAGGACTTTGCAAGAAGCTGCTAGGGTCATGCTTCATGCCAAAGAACTTCCCTATAATCTCTGGGCTGAAGCCATGAACACAGCATGCTACATCCACAACAGAGTCACACTTAGAAGAGGGACTCCAACCACACTGTATGAAATCTGGAAAGGGAGGAAGCCAACTGTCAAGCACTTCCACATCTTTGGAAGTCCATGTTACATTTTGGCAGATAGAGAGCAAAGGAGAAAGATGGATCCCAAGAGTGATGCAGGGATATTCCTGGGATACTCTACAAACAGCAGAGCATATAGAGTATTCAACTCCAGAACCAGAACTGTGATGGAATCCATCAATGTGGTTGTTGATGATCTAACTCCAGCAAGAAAGAAGGATGTCGAAGAAGATGTCAGAACATCGGGAGACAATGTAGCAGATACAGCTAAAAGTGCGGAAAATGCAGAAAACTCTGATTCTGCTACAGATGAACCAAACATCAACCAACCTGACAAGAGACCCTCCATTAGAATCCAGAAGATGCACCCCAAGGAGCTGATTATAGGAGATCCAAACAGAGGAGTCACTACAAGATCAAGAGAGATTGAGATTGTCTCCAACTCATGTTTTGTCTCCAAAATTGAGCCCAAGAATGTGAAAGAGGCACTGACTGATGAGTTCTGGATCAATGCTATGCAAGAAGAATTGGAGCAATTCAAAAGGAATGAAGTCTGGGAGCTAGTTCCGAGACCCGAGGGAACTTATGTGATTGGCACCAAGTGGATCTTCAAGAACAAAACCAATGAAGAAGGTGTTATAACCAGAAACAAGGCCTGACTTGTTGCTCAAGGCTACACTCAGATTGAAGGTGTAGACTTTGATGAAACGTTCGCCCCAGTTGCTAGACTTGAGTCCATCAGATTGTTACTTGGTGTAGCTTGCATCCTCAAATTCAAGCTGTACCAGATGGATGTGAAGAGCGCGTTTCTGAATGGATACCTGAATGAAGAAGCCTATGTGGAGCAGCCAAAGGGATTTATAGATCCAACTCATCCAGATCATGTATACATGCTCAAGAAGGCTCTCTATGGATTGAAGCAAGCTCCAAGAGCTTGGTATGAAAGGCTAACAGAGTTCCTTACTCAGCAAGGGTATAGGAAGGGAGGAATTGACAAGACCCTCTTTGTCAAACAAGATGCTGAAAACTTGATGATAGCACAGATATATGTTGATGACATTGTGTTTGGAGGGATGTCGAATGAGATGCTTCGACATTTTGTCCAACAGATGCAATCTGAATTTGAGATGAGTCTTGTTGGAGAGCTGACTTATTTTCTGGGACTCCAAGTGAAGCAGATGGAAGACTCCATATTCCTCTCACAAAGCAAGTATGCAAAGAACATTGTCAAGAAGTTTGGGATGGAAAATGCCAGCCATAAAAGAACACCTGCACCTACTCACTTGAAGCTGTCAAAAGATGAAGCTGGCACCAGTGTTGATCAAAGTCTGTACAGAAGCATGATTGGGAGCTTACTATATTTAACAGCTAGCAGACCTGACATCACCTATGCAGTAGGAGTTTGTGCAAGATATCAAGCCAATCCTAAGATAAGTCACTTGAATCAAGTAAAGAGAATTCTGAAATATGTAAATGGCACCAGTGACTATGGGATTATGTACTGTCATTGTTCAGGTTCAATGCTGGTCGGGTATTGTGATGCTGATTGGGCTGGAAGTGCAGATGACAGAAAAAGCACTTCTGGTGGATGTTTCTATTTGGGAAACAATCTTATTTCATGGTTCAGCAAGAAGCAAAACTGTGTGTCCCTATCTACTGCTGAAGCAGAGTATATTGCAGCAGGAAGCAGCTGTTCACAACTAGTATGGATGAAGCAGATGCTCAAGGAGTACAATGTCGAACAAGATGTCATGACATTGTACTGTGACAACTTGAGTGTTATTAATATTTCTAAAAATCCTGTTCAACACAGCAGAACCAAGCACATTGACATTAGACATCACTATATTAGAGAGCTTGTTGATGATAAAATTATCACACTGGAGCATGTTGACACTGAGGAACAAATAACAGATATTTTCACAAAGGCATTGGATACAAAACAGTTTGAAAAACTGAGGGGCAAGCTGGGCATTTGTCTGCTAGAGGAATTATAGCAGCTACTGCTATCTGAACGTGCTCAAACGTCTCACTTAACATTAATAGCACGTTCACTACTGAGCCAAAACAAATTCGACCGTTGCTCACACGTCCCTCTACATTCCTCATTCAAACTTATATTTTCGTGGTAATCTCGTTTTCAGCATTCCCCAACAGCTCTCAGAAATTTACGAAATCATTCCAAAGGCTCTGCACTTCCATGGCTACCTCACCAAAAGAAACTTCAGCTCCTGGTTCACCCTCTGTACCATCATCTCCATCATCCACCAAAGCACCATCAAACCAGGAACGACCTGAATTCAATATCCAGCCCATACAAATGATTCCTGGTTCAGCCCCTGTTCCTGAAAAATTGGTTCCCAAACGACAACAGGGTGTGAAGATTTCTGAAAACCCTAGCCTTGCAACAAGTCCTAGGGAAGTAGACACAGAGATGGACAAGAAGATCCGCATTATTGTGAGTAGCATTTTGAAAAATGCTTCTGTCCCTGATGCTGATAAAGATGTTTCAACATCTTCCACCCCAAATGTTTCTGTTTCTGATGCTGAGAAAGATGTTCCAACATCTTCCGCCCCAAATGCTGAAGTCCTCTCTTCACCCAGCAAAGAGAGATCAACAGAGGAAGATGATCAAGGCACAGAGGAGACCCCTGCACCAAGGGCACCAGAACCTGCTCCAGGTGACCTCATTGACCTGGAAGAAGTAGAATCTGAAGAGGAACCCCTTGCCAACAAGTTGGCACCTGGCATCGCAGAAAGACTACAAAGCCGAAAGGGTAAAACCCCCATTAAGAGGTCTGGACGAATCAAAACTATGGCACAGAAGAAGAGCACTCCAATCACTCCTACCACATCCAGAAGGAGCAAAGTTGCAATCCCTTCCAAGAAGAGGAAAGAAATTTCCTCATCTGATTCTGATGATGATGTCGAACCAGATGTTCCCGACATCAAGAGGACCAAGACATCAGGGAAAAAGGTGCCTGGAAATGTCCCTGATGCACCATTGGACAACATCTCATTCCACTCCATTGGCAATGCAGAAAGGTGGAAATTTGTGTATCAACGCAGACTTGCCTTGGAAAGAGAACTGGGAAGAGCTGCCTTGGATTGCAAGGAGATCATGGACCTCATCAAGGCTGCTGGACTGCTGAAAACTGTCACCAAGTTGAGAGATTGCTATGAAAGTCTAGTAAGGGAATTTATTGTCAACATTCCCTCTGACATAACAAACAGAAAGAGTGATGAGTATCAAAAAGTATTTGTCAGAGGAAAATGTATTAGATTCTCCCCTGCTGTAATCAACAAATACCTGGGCAGACCAACAGATGGAGTGGTGGATATGACTGTCTCTGAGCATCAAATTGCCAAGGAAATCACTGCCAAACAGGTCCAGCATTGGCCAAAGAAAGGGAAGCTTTCTGCAGGGAAGCTAAGTGTGAAGTATGCAATCCTGCATAGGATTGGCGCTGCAAACTGGGTACCCACCAATCATACTTCCACTGTTGCCACAGGTTTGGGTAAATTTCTGTATGCTGTTGGAACCGAGTCCAAATTTAATTTTGGAAACTATATTTTTGATCAAACTGTTAAGCATTCAGAATCTTTTGCTGTCAAATTACCCATTGCCTTCCCAACTGTATTATGTGGCATTATGTTGAGTCAACATCCAAATATTTTAAACTACACTGACTCTGTGATGAAGAGAGAATCTCCTCTATCCCTGCATTACAAACTGTTTAAGGGGACACATGTCCCAGACATTGTCTCGACATCAGGGAAAGCTGCTGCTTCAGGTGTTGTGTCCAAGGATGCTTTGATTGCTGAACTCAAGGACACTTGCAAGGTGCTGGAAGCAACCATCAAAGCCACCACAGAGAAGAAAATGGAGCTGGAACGGCTGATCAAAAGGCTCTCAGAAAGTGGCATTGATGATGAAGAAGTAGCTGAGGAAGAAGAAGAAGCAGCTGAGGAAGAAGAAGAAGCAGCTGAGGAAGAGGAAGATGCAGCAGAGGATACAGAATCAGATGATGATGATTCTGAAGCCACCCCATGACCATCAGACCTTTATTTTTCCTTTTACTTTTACTAGTTATTGGTCTGTAATATTTGCACATTAATTTCATGCATTCTACCTTTGCCAAATTCTGTCTAAAAAGGGGGAGTAATAGTATTATGCATGATTTTGAGTAGTAGGATACTATGTATGCAATAGTAGTATTATGCATGATTTATGATTTTGAGTAGTAGGATACGATGTATGCATGATTCATGATTTTGAGGGGGAGTTGTATGTATATGATTTTGAGGGGGAGACTGCTGCTGCTGATGATGACTGATGTAAGCTACTAGTAGCTGATAGAAGATGCTGCAGTAAGAGCATGGAGACAGGGGGAGCAGAAAGCTGATGTCACATGAGATGTCTTGACATCCTGGAAAAGACTAGTAGCTGATAGAAGATGCTGCAGTAAGCATGGAGACAGGGGGAGCAGAAGCAGAAAGCTGATGTCACGTGAAATGTCTTGACATCCTGGAAACGACTTGCAACTTGCAGAATTTCCGCTGTGCTTGATTACTCTGATAATGAAAGTTGCTGATCACACTGGCATAACTGCTCGTACCTGCTCAGGAAGTGTCTAAGTATGTTTTAGACAAAATTTGCCAAAGGGGGAGATTGTTAGTGCTTAGCTCTACTGAGTTTTAAAAGATTGGCTAAGATTTTGTTAAAACATAAGCACTTAGACAATGAAGGAAAGCTGGAGTTGCTGCACATGATGTCCAACGTTATGTCAAGGAATAAGATCGGGCTGCACAATGCACAAGGCAAGATAAAATGTCAAATGAAGAATTGAAGCTGCAGGATCCACGATGTCGGATACAATGTCCAGGACATCCTGCCCGAAAATACTGGAGTTGCTGCACAATGCACAAAAGCTGCAGGATCCACGATGTCGGATACGATGTCCAGGACATCTGGCCCGAAAATACTGGACACATAAATCTGTTATATCTTTAACAGATTATTGTGCAGTTAGCAGCAGATAAGATGATCTATCTTTAGGAATGAATTAAAAGATAATTAAAGTTCGAATTACAAACTAGAAGAGTTCGTTCAGGGAATAAAGATTAAAGATAAAAACTAAAAGATCAAACTGTATCTTTTAGATCTTTAAGTGCAGATTTTTTCAGAAGAATGATAGATCTCATCCAGCACAAGAAGTTGCAGCCCAGATACACACATTGCTATATAAACATGGAGGCTGCACGAGTTCTGCACCAAGTCCGGGATTGAAGAGTTATTTTGTGAGTTTTGGGACTTGAGTGTTTTGTGAGCCACCTTGATGTTACACTAACATCAAGTGTTGGACCTGAGTGTGTAGAGTTGATCTCTAGTGTGTAGAGTTGATCTCTAGTGTGTAGAGTTGATCTCTTTTGTTCAGAGAGAAATCTCTGGTGTGTTTTTGATTTGTCTGTAAACACGGGAGTGTGATTGAGAGGGAGTGAGAGGGGTTCTCATATCTAAGAGTGTCTCTTAGGTAGAGGTTGCACGGGTAGTGGTTAGGTGAGAAGGTTGTAAACAGTGGCTGTTAGATCTTCGAACTAACACTATTTTAGTGGATTTCCTCCCTGGCTTGGTAGCCCCCAGATGTAGGTGAGGTTGCACCGAACTGGGTTAACAATTCTCTTGTGTTATTTACTTGTTTAATCTGTTCATACAGTCAAATATAATCTGCATGTTCTGAAGAGCGATGTCGTGACATCCTGTACGACATCTGTCCCCAGTATCAGAATTTCAGCGTCGAAGGTGCTTTTAGCTATGACAATTATAGTAGTGATAGTAACGGTCATGATGATGATGGGTTAATTGAGATATTTTAAAAATTGATTATTGATATTTTATAGATTTTATTTTGGCTTGGTGAATCTTTTAGAGAATTGATGGTTATATTATATTTTAATTTGAGTTTTAAATATTTGAATAATAAAGTATCATACTATCCTTAAATTAAATTTTGAGAAATAAAAGAAAAAATAGGTTTTTAGTCCAAATTTTTTTCTCTTGAGTGCTAATATAAATCAACTAGGATGGATATTAGCATTCCACTATATATATTTTTTTGTTACCATGTTGTTGGTGCGAGGTATCTATTAGTTTCACATATGATTAATCTTTATCGGAAAACCTAACTAACTACCTTTAGTAGGTTTGTTTCCTCTCAATCGAGTATTTTCCTTCCGGCCATGAGGATTCCTCTATATAATATAGTGTATATTATTTGAAATTAAAATATTTTTTCTATAAAACTAATAAATAATTTTATAAAATAATTTGTTTTTAATATTTATTCACTAAATAAATATTTATTAAATATTTCCTATTCAAATATTATAAAGTAAAAAAATGTCCTCCCTTTGATGGTTTGGATGTGTCCTTGACTAAAATAATCAAAGAAATATATATATATATATATATATATATATATATATATATATATATATATATATATATATATATATATATATGAGAAAATGAGTTATGTAATAATAATGTACAATAGCTTATATTATCATTTAATTATAAATCATTGTAAGGGAATCTGTAATGACAATGTAAATCATGTGCACTGAAAATATAAAGTTTTACTTTTTTAGTAGATCAATATGTTATTTGTATTTTAAGTTGTGATACCAACACTTAGGAGCATTTTCACCAAAATGAGTTAAAAATGAAAACTAGTTGTCATAATGGCATGATCAAGAAAGTATTTTTTTTAAAAAAAGAATGATTTTTGTAACAAAGAAAAGTAGAAGGCACCCGTCTAAGTGATACCTTATGTGTTTTATTTGTCCTATTGCAGCCGTACACTCCATCCTGACAACTATTTTGTTTAATGAATATATTTTTTGTTACATTAAATAATTCCAAGAAGCCAACACAAAATAGTTTTTAATATATTAAATAATTCCAAGAATAAATTAATATTTGTATTTATTATAGGAGATATTTAAAAATATCAATAGAGGAATTATAAATGTATTGACAAAATATCTAAAGAAACATAAACAAAGACAAAATTAAATCTAAGACGTGAAACATACTATCCAAACACTTCACTATATTGTCTAAAAAAACATGTGAGTACTAGTCTTTGAACTTATAATGATTGGTTAAATTAGTTCATAAATTTATGAAATGGAAAAATTGTGTTATAACAAAAATATATTTATTTAATACATTAAAAAAATCCAAGAATCATTTAATATTTTTATTTAATACAAAAAAATATTTAATGAAACTTCCATGGTTATTAAATATTAATACATGGGTGATAAATGTATTAGCAAAATAATTAAAGGAAGAGAATTAAATATCAATTTCTTAATGAAATAAATAGATAAAAAAAAGTGAATGATCAATTTAATCTTTGAAATTATAATGATTAATTAAATTAGTCCTATAATTAATAAAATGATAAATAATTCCTATAATACCAATATATTTATTTAATACATTAAAAACATTTAAAGAATCACTAAATATATGTAATTACTATAACAAAAAACTAATTAAGCATAGTTAGTAAATATTAACAAAGGAATCATAAATATATCAACAAAATAATTAAAAAAAGATAGAAAATATCAGTATGTCAACAAAAGAAATAGTTAAAGAAACATGTATTTTGCAGCCATGAAAATGTAACACATAATGTTTTCATTAAGGAGGTTTTTAGCATCAACCAAAATGAAATGGATTAGAATGACGTTTCTTGCTATAGAGCAAACAAATAAAAATACATAAGTATCACTTAAGGTGGTGCTTTGTACATTTTATATGAAAAAAAAAAATTTCATTTTAATAAATATTTTTTTGATCAATTCATTATAGTAATTAATTTTTATTTTTAACCTATTTTGGTGAAAATGCCACACTTCTACTTGACTTCGTCTACCCACAAATATATATTAACCGCACGTGTAGAAGGTCCAGTAAGAGTCACATATCCAATCTCGAAAAGGGTTTAGGGCATGCCACACTTCTATTGACATTTGTGCTTGCAACATTTCTGCCTTTCGTGTTCATTTATTTTTTTTAATATTTTTTCACATGCATTTTTCCATATGTCTAATAACTAATTAGTCTCATCATTACTATTGTTTGTAAGTATATTCAATAATTTATAAAAGGAACATATGAAAAATGAAGGAAAATATAATTGGATAAAGAATGGATTTACGAAAAAATAGAAATAGATATTGCTCAACAATTAAGATTTATTTATTATAATCATGCATGAGTATTATTTATCCTAACAACCATGTTCTTCAAAATTTTGTAACAAAACATTACTTCTGGCACTCTGGTAAACAGGAATCCACCAAGTCGGCGGCCGCAACTCCATGAGCATCTAACACATAAAGTCGATTAACCAAAACATATACAAAAATATTATCAACTCAATTATAAAACATTAAAAGGACGTCAATGTTGTGAAAGAATGAATACCATCGTTGACGCTAACGGACTTGGTCAAGCCACAACCACTCTTACAATCTTGGACAATGGGGTTGGCTTTGCAATTTGTTGCCATGCACTTGTAAAGACATATTAGATACCCAGGAGTAAATGGAGGTATTAGTAAAAATGCACATTTTAGTCTACATTTATCCTCACAAGCTAGATTAGACACATGATTTCGCTCAATTTGCCCAAATGAAGGATTGTAATTAGCTTGTGAGAAATCCATCACAATCATGATTATAATCACAATTCCAATTATGTGCATCTCATTCTTTGTCATAGCTATGTTCTATATCTATAAATATATCTCAGAATTTTGTGATGTTAAATTCTTGTGATATTTCAAGGGGGGAGACATCGATTTATAGGCACAAAATTAGGGATGATATAAATATTGTTGCCATCCATACATAAAATAATGTTTTTTAAATATAGATTAAATTATAATTTTAATCCCTTTATAATTTCTAATATGAACATATTATATATATATATATATATATAAAATTCCTCTTTAAAAATATTTCTTTAATGCTAAATTGGGTTTATAAATAATAAATTTCTCCAACAAATATAATAATAAAAATATGTATCATTAAATTATATATTTATTATTTAATAATTTTTTCATACAAATACTTTTAAATTTCATTTTTATTGTTTATAAATCAGATTTAACATTAAAAATTATTAAAAAAGAATTGATACGTATATATAGAAGTGTATATATAATAATGTTTACAATATAACTTAAATAAATGAAATGGTTTAAAAATGTTAGGGAGACCGAAGTTGAGGGTCCAAAATTATAGATTAAAATGACAGAGACAAATTCCAATTTAGCTTTAAATATATTATATTTTGTAAATATAAATGTTTAATAATTTACAATAAAGATAGGATTATATATCAAATATTAAATTAGATTATACGATAAATAATATATTGAATATAACATTTTAAATAAATACTACATTAAATGTTGGTCAAAATAAATAAATATACTACATTAAATGCTACGTTAAATATATGTGCATGTATATATAATATTAAATGTTATATTAAATGCTACATAAAAGCTATACTACATCCATCTCAAATAAGTATCGATCTGGCAAAAAAATTTATTGCAAAATAAATAACGCATTTAACTTTTTAATGTGGTATTAATACTATTCTCTTACATCTATTTAATAAATTTAATTTTATAAAACTATTTATTTTTTCATTTATTTATTAGCTTTTTTATATATATGTAAAACAAACTTGGGACGCAATTATTTTAGAGGGTGGAAATATAGTCTATCAAATACTAATTAAATATAATATTATATCCTTTAAAAAAACTAATGTCATATAAGGAAAATCCATTTTTTAATATATTTGTCTAAATACTACTCTCCGCTCCTTAATGTAAGACATTTTTGACACAATCACACAAATCAATAGAATAGTTAATTTAGTTGATTTTATTTATGTTTTTTAATGTTACTAATGAATCAATTTTCTTTATTAATAATTATTAACTTGGTATGTGTATTGAAAAAAAATTAAAACAAATCAATAGAATAGTTAATTTAGTTGATTTTATTTATGTTTTTTAATGTTACTAATGAATCAATTTTCTTTATTAATAATTATTAACTTGGTATGTGTATTGAAAAAAAATTAAAATCTAAAAATATTATGCATCACTACCATTTTTTTACATAATGCTTGACTATTAATAAAAATCACAAATACTTAAAAGTATTTAATAGAGGCAACTAGTAAAAAAAAGTTAAGTGTTTCATGGGAAATGTAAAATGCCTAATAAAAAGGAAAAGCAATTCCTTCTAAAGGATGGTGTATAATATTAAGGACCAGAGAGAGTACATTAATAACATTTATCTATAGGAGACATATAGAAAATACAATTTCATGCAGAAATGGAAAGTTTTGCACATGTTATTATTCTATTATTTGGTGTAGTAACTTCCTTAATACTCTTTCAAATTCCTTTCTATTTCTGGAAATTTTTAAAATTGAAAAAATAGTAGTATTATAGTTGCCAACATATTTTAAAACCATTATTATCAGGTAAAAAAAACTGACTTAGCATGCATCATTGAAAAGTTTTACACATGTCATTATTTACTGTAATAGCTTCCTTGATACTCTTCCAAAATATTTTCTATTTCTATAAAATTTTAAAATTTGAAAATAGTCAAGTATAAAAACTCACTTCCCACACAAAACAAGGGTATTTAAATACTAAATACTTTATTAAATACTCTAATCTAAAATTATGGAGAGTCATTAAGCAATTGGAAAAGTCTTCCGTTATAATTTATCTGTAGGTATTTACCTTGGGAAAGTCTTCCATTATAATTACAACTAATGGATGCCTCATAGACTTCAAATTCAAATAATTTCACATCTGGGAATTGTGTTGCAATGGAAAACAAAGGGTTTTCCCCACATCTTAATTATGACCTACTATAAAATTGTGTAAGCATTCTTTCTACCTCACCTTATGTGTTTGTTGTATCCTTTGTAATCTTTACCCTTTATAATATTCTCTTTATTCCTTTGGGAAAATGGCTAATTGGAAGTATGATTTCATTGTCAATATAAATGCAAATTGGGAAAATATGTGTGTTCTTGCTACAATAGTTCGTCAAATAGTTTCTTCCTAACTTGAACAATCATTCTATATTCTTTGGAGTTGTTGTTGGTAGTTAAAAGGGTACAATATCTTCATTCAATATGGGTTTTGAGTTTTCTTTTGATGCTTCATGGAGGTTGGTTTACTCGTTATTTATTTTATTCTTTCCAAAACTAGGGTATCAAATTCATGCTTCTATAAGAAAAACACTTAATACAAATTTCAAAAATATTTGAAAGAGGGTTCTACTTACTTTATAGCTTTTTAATTTGGTACAAGTTCAAATGAAGGAAATTAGCGAATATACGTGAATGTAAGTTGGAATCCAAACAACAATTTGAAATGAATATAAGATTTAAAACTCTCAAAGAGCTGGATGATATATAGTTAAGCTCGAACACAAAAAAATAACTTTTAAAAGCAAAGAATAAACTCTCTAATCACAAGTGTATGATCATCAAACAATTTGATAGAGTTTCTAACACTTCAGAAAATTGATACCAGTCCAACTCTCGTGTATTTGTGCTAAGCTTAGCAACATATTTTCTTTTTTAACTTGTGCTTGTGCTTAGTCATTTTTTTTTCCAAATATTGTGTAATATCACTTATGTTTCATATTAATATTTATTTATTTATCCTCAAATTCACCCCTTAACAATTTTTTTCTAATTTCTTTCTTTCTTTGTACATTAAAAAGGTGCAAATACAGGTATATAAAAGTACTCAACAACTATGGAAATAAAAATTAAAACTATTACCTGCATAGAAAAGAGACCAACTATATGGGTATTTTATTTTATTTTTAAAAATATAGAAACAAATACTACAAAAATCCTATTTGTAATGACCCACCTCTGCTACATGAAACTAGAAGCTATCAAGCAAAAGACTTTATTTTACTTTATTTCAAAATCTTCAATTAATTTATTTATAAAAATACTTGTGAACTTTTTGTATTTTCAAAAGATAAAAGCATTAACTTCAAGATAAGTGTTCATGTATACACGATCAATTGAATAAAATCACATGTCTCATGGCACTTCAATGTGTGTGTGTATACAACTCTTATACATATCCTAGACACATGAGCTAGTCAACTATACAAACATGGCTAAACAAGGAAAAGCAAATGAGCAATGTGTCTTCACATCCATGCATGTTTATCCGCGATGCCTCCATAGGATATCACAAGCACAACCGCATGTGCCGCAACACAAGGATAAGCTCACCAAAACAAGCATACTTAAAGAAATTAAAAATCAACAAATAATGAATAATTAAACCTCAATTAAATTTTAAACATGGCATTTAAATTCCAAATAACAATAATAACCAGTTACATCTAATGAACATCTATCAAGGAGGTCTAGCCTAGTTGGTTGAGCATGGTGCGTGAGTTATTGTAAATCTCTTGACATTATATTTAATTCCACAGATAAACAAAACATCTAAGGAGCATATCATTTACAATCATCATGAATTACAATCAGGTAATCAACATCATCAATCAATCACCAAACACCATCATCACGAGTCTATCAATCGCACTCACCAAGTACATCAAACACAACCACCAAAGACATACTTTACTACATGGAGATTCGACGTTATTTGAGCAAACTCTCATAAGCCTCATTCCCTAACATAGTCTTTCTTCCTGACCATTCAGGGGGGTCTCTTGGGTTAACCCTACAAGGGAAGTGTGGCTTTATCGAAAATAGATAAGTGTGACTATGGCTTATCTATGTAGGTTCACAAGACCGTACATCTATAGGGATTCATCCCCATATATTCTATAGGCCCATTTAGCATAAACTACCACGAAAACCTCTAGCTCTAGGTTGAGAGCCCACCAAGTACCCTTAACTTGCGTGCTTACTCGTATGAACCTACACCATCTGTGCACACACGATATATTTCTATACACCAACTATGTTCTTACCATATAATGACAGCAAAAACATATTTGGAACCCCTGAGGTCTTAGATATGGCATCTCCATACTTGTCATCTCACATGACCTAACCTAAAGGTCCAAGTGACATCTCAACAACAACCATCCACATAACAACAACTCATCCCCTATATGACAAAAGAGTCATTAAGTTTGTTGGGAAGTAGTTCTCAACACTTCATTACACCATTTAGAAACAAAAACATGGGGGTGGTACTTATGAAGATATCTCACTAGGTGAGACCCCTGGGTCGCTTTAGTGGGGTTAGAGTTTTGGTATGGAACTTATCCTCCCAAGTATAACATTTTTTTTCCAATAAAAAACCCTTCCAAAGACCATAGCTAACCTTTTCAACTCGTAGAGACAATTACAATACAAGATTATCATTCATCATCATCATCTCATCACACATATATATCTCAATCAATAGCAGGATAATCTCAACAAATAAAGGCATTTTCTCTAAGATAAATTTACTAAATTTTCTTAAAAATTTATAAGATTAATAATATGTACAATTTTTTATTGATCATATCTCAAACAATCACATAACATCCATCACATCATTAATTCACTTACTTATGTGCTCATCACCTTCATGAACATATCCCTAGTTTCATAAGCAAAATAAGACCTTCCACACTCTGAACTCTCATAATCACTTAACCAAATTACATTTGAATACGAATTACATTATCTTAACTTATAATCTACTGGACAAGTGGTCTCAATAATTTAAGAGGGAGTGAATTAAGTTTTAAAATTTTTCAAATAACAAATTTTAACCCCCCCCCCCCCCCCCCTTTTAAATGATATATGATAGGCTTAGAATGCAGAAGAAGAAGAAGAAGAAGAAGAAGAAGAAGAAGAAGCAATCAATTTAATAATATTCTTTTAAATGTGCAAGATAGAGTAAACTGCAATAAAATAACTAAGATAAGGGAAGAGAGAATTGCAAACTCGTTTTATCCTGGTTCGACCACTTCCCGTGCCTATGTCTAGTCCACAAGCAACCCACTTGAGATTTTCCACTATCTTTATAAACTCTTTACAACTTCTGAATACACCTTGGGATTCCTCTCCCTTGTGTTTAGGATTCGCACAAGTCAAGAGATGAACAATCTCTTAATCACAACAATATTTTTAGAATGTATAGAAGAATTTCTCTCTTTTAGAGATGATAATACAAATTGAAAATCTTAGAAGAATACTCAATTGATTTGCAAGTGTGTCACAACCTACCCTTTGACGGGAGGGTGACGTGGGGCTCACGGGTCCGTCTTCCATGGGAGGAAAATGCACGGAGTCGCCACCAACGTTTATTCAAGGAAAACATCGGAAAAACCGGAACGTGTGATCTACGAACTTTAAGTGTGAAAGGTTCGAGAGTTGTATTTATGCATGGGGAAGGTATTAGCACCCCACGCGTCCGCCATAAGGGACGACAACCTTAGATTAAATGTGCAATATCATGACTTCAGCTTTTTTTGTTTTCCCTTTTTATGTCTTTTTGTGTTTTTATGCTTTTTATGTTTTTAATTTTGGTGTGGTCGACAAGGGTGTTTCCCTCGCTCCTTCGTATTCCTCAATTGCGATAAGGAAATCAAACCTACGTAGTTTTTTTAGAACTAAATGTTGGTTAAGTTGTTTTTATCTTTTTTTGCAAGATATATTTTAACCGAACAAAAGTCGTTTAAGGTGTTGGACCATTAAACGATCTTTTGATTTTTGGAAAGGAGAGAAACGTTAAGGCGTTGGACCATTAACGATCTCTTGGTTTTGAAAGGAGAGGAACATTAAGGCGTTGAACCATTAACGATCTCTTGGGGTGGTCAACAAAAGTGGGGCTTTTGCTCCTACATATCCTCAATTGCGATGAGGAAATCAGACCTACGTAGTTCTTGCAAAAGCGGTAAAGTTACGTGTTGATTTTATGCTTTTGAACGGTCCATGTCATCCGATAAAAGCAAAGATAACCATTTTATGGCGTTGGACCTTAAAACGATTTTGAGTGACTTTTGCGGACAAAACTTGGTTTGTGAGTTGATTTTAGTCTTAGTTTCATTTCGATTATTAGTCAATTCATTCAATGAAACTTTCAAAGAAAAATGTCCGATTGATTTTTTTTATTATTTTATTATTATTTTTTTCTAGATATTTTGATTATTTTTATTATTATTTTTTGAAGATATTTTGATTATTTTATTATTATTTTTTTGAAGATATTTTGATTATTTTATTATTATTTTGTTTTTTTATTTAACCGAAGTTACAATGTGAACGATCGGTTGAATTTTATTTTAATAGTGATTAAACGAGATTATAACATAAATGATCAGTTGAAATTCATTTTATCAATTATTAGGCGAGATAACAACTTAAATAAACGGTAAAAAGCTTGTTAAAAGCGGAAGAAAAAAAAATCGAAAGTGAACGAGATGAAGATGAAAGCAAACAAAACAAGAAATGAATTGAAAGTTTCGAATTCGAACACTTACCGGTTGAAGACCGAAGAACAGACGAAGAACGGTGAAGAACAACGAAAAATCTTCACGGATTTGCTCATGGAAACATCTAGGAAGCGTTACGGAAGCACCTCGACTTGGATTTTCTTCACGGAAACATATTTTTTCACCCAAAATAGTAGAAATGCATAACATAGAGGTCAGGGGCCCTTGAAACTCAGCCTCCTCCCCCTATTTATAGGAGAAATGGGGAGGTGCTTGCCGCCCAGAGGCTTGAGGAAGATTTTTGAGCGCATACCAATTACTAAGTTCACCCCCTTTTCGTACTTTACGAAAAAGTTACGGAAGCCTTACGGGAAGGTCCTATATGGCTTGAAACAAGCACCTAGGGCATGGAACAAAAGAATTGACTCCTTTCTCACTAGTTTTGGCTTTGAGAAGTTCTCAATTGAGCATGGTGTGTATATCAAAATAGTAAGTGAAACTGAGATTGTGGTGTTGTGCTTGTATGTTGATGATCTACTCATCACTAGTAGTAGTTTGACTGCTATTGAAGCACTTAAGCAAGGGTTGAAGAGTGAATTTGAGATGACTGATCTGGCCATTCTACCCTATTTTCTATGGTTTGAATTTGCCTACACCGAGAAAGGCATTTTCATGCATCAAAAGAAATATATCTCTGAAGTCCTGAAGAAATTTAGAATGATGGGTTGCAAACCAGCAGAGACTCCAACTGAATTGAATTTAAAGCTTGTGAAGTGTGAAGAAGAGGGCTCTGTCGATGGAACTATGTTTAGGTAGATTGTTGGTAGTCTGAGGTTTATTTGCCACGGCAGGCCAGAAGTGGCTTCCAGTGTTGGTTTGGTCAGCAGATTTATGAGTGCTCCTAGACAACCACACTTGATTGCATCTAAAAGAATCATGAGGTATCTGAGAGGAACACTCGGATATGGCATTTTGTTTCCTCATCACACTAAGGGAGATGATAGCCTACACCTTGTAGTCTATTCTGATTCTGATTGGTGTGGTGATCTGGTAGACAGAAGGAGCACCATGGGACAAGTTTTCCTGCTGTCAGGGTCTCCCATATCCTGGAGTTCTAAGAAGCAGACAGTAGTAGCACTGTCCACTTCTGAAGCCGAATACATTGCAGCCTGTGAAGCTGCCTGTCAAGCTTTGTGGATATCCTCCCTACTTGAAGAATTAAAGGTGTTTACTAGTGAGGCAGTGGATTTATTGGTAGACAACAAATCAGCAATTGATTTGGCTAAGAATCATGTGTCACATGACAAGAGCAAGCATATAGACATCAAATTTCGTTTCCTCAAAGATCAAGTGAGCAAGGGGAAGATCAGACTTCAACACTGCAGAACTGAGAAACAGCTTGCAGACATTATGACTAAGTCCTTGAAGAGTGAAAGGTTTAAGGAGTTGAGAGAGTTGTTAGTTTGTAATTGATTTGAGTCAAGGGGAGATGTTAGAAATGATCCTAACCAATAGATAGGATTAGTTAAATAAAGTCAATTTGATAGATTATCATTAGATTGATTTTTGTTGTTCTGATATGCTATATATACAAGCATTTGCTAAAGTATACTAATATGATCAATTTTGAAAACCACTGCTAAGTTCCTTTTCTCTCATTTTTCTCATTCTCTGCTACTACAGTTTGTGTGAGTGTGTTTGAGCTTTGTTCTTGTTCCAACAGATACCAACCATCCGCTTTAGGGGGGTAATAGACGAGTTAAAGAATTTGATAAAAAAACACATTGTATTCATATAAATACGTACTGATTTCAATGATCAGAAACTAAATGTGAACCATTCTTTCTCATTTTCTCTCTATTATTTTTTTTAATTTTGATTTTTTATTCTAAAAAAATTTAATAAATTTATTATTGATCTTTATATATATGAACAATAAGATTTTATTATTATACTCAAAAACGAATTTAGAGGAGTAAGAAAGAGGCAACGATCCCCCTCTCTGCTACCACCTCTTATATTTTCTATATATAGTCAAACAATAAATGTTTATATTTTATATTATATAATGTATATATTATTTGAAATTAAAATAATTTTTTATTTGTAAAATTAATAAATACTTTTATAAAATCATCACTTATTAAAATAGTTATTTCTTAAATAAATATTTAATATTTATTGAAAATTTTCTATTTAAGTAATTAATTATCAAATAAGAAAAAAATCGGTCTCCCTTTAATGGTTTTTGCATCTGTCCCATATTATACCAACCAACATGATAAAATAAATATGAAAAAATAAATTATGAAATAATAATATAAAATAATTTTACATTATTATTTAATAAAGAAATATACCCTGATAATATAAATCATGGTGTGCACTAAAAATGTAAAGTCTAACTTTTTTTAACAAAGTAGTATGTTACTTGTGTTTTAATCGTGATACCAACATTGTTGCCTGACTTCATCTCTACCCACAAATATTAATCCCACGTGTAGAAGGTTAATTAAATCGCACAACACCATCCAATCTCGAAAAGGGTTTAGGACATGCAAACTGCGTTGGACAACGCTGGATTTGTGGCGAAGACAATGGTTTTGGGTTTGGGTCTAACGGAGATAGCGCTAGGGCCAACAACGACAATAACAACGTTGGTTCAGGTTGTGCGAGAGTCTTTGCTCTTAGGTTTTCTATTTTCATTTATGTGTGTAACATTTTTGTCATTCATATTCTTTTTTAGTTTTTTCCAGTTTTTTTTTAAAAAAAAATTGAAAACAAAACAGAGTTATTTCTTTTTCCTAAATAAAATAAAATAAAATATATGAACCAACATAACTGACTAAAACCTATCGAAGTTTAACCACTTAACAATTCTTACAATTCAATCGATGACGTGATCGATCTAAGTATATTGTTCTCCAATTCTCAATCCATGTCGATCTTTCAAACTATGAATATATGTCATCTGAAAAATAAATTAATAAAATATTATTATTATTATTATTATGCATGTACATAACTTTATTATTAACTAAACACAAACAATACTTTAAAATTAATTTTTTTAATGATTAAAATAAATAAAAAATATTTTAGGAAAACTAAAACTATAAGAAAATTCATGTATAAGAATTAATAAATATTTATTTAAACTTACTTAAAATAGGATGGGCCTTTTGATCTATTACATATACGAAATTTTTTTCATACATGAAAAAATTCGATTATACTCGTTTTGTGGAGTGTGTTTCTATAAGCTCATACAATAATTTCTCAAGCTTTTGATATGTTGTTGATCATCCATATTTCTTGAACATACAATTTTTTCTTATGTCTAATAACTTATTAGTGGCATCATTAATATTATTTGTAAGTATATTCACTAATTTATAAAAGGAACATAAGAAAATATTAGCAAGAAAAAAAAAAGAAAAATGAAGGAAAGTAATTGGACAAAGGATTGATGGAAAATAAGAAATAGATTTTACTCATCCATTAAGATTTATCAATTACATGGATATTATTTCTTCTAACAATCATATTCTTAAACATTTTTGTAACAAATATTACTTGTGACATTCTTGTACACAAGAATCAACCATGTCAGTCGCAGGATCACGAGCATCTGAAATGTAAAGTTGATTAAAGAAAACATATAAATATATAATCAACTCAATTATAAAGAACAATTATAAAACTTTAAAAAGACACTAATGTTGTAAGAGAATGATACCACTATTGGCGTTAATGGACTTGGTCAAGGCACAATCACTCTTACAACTGTGGACAACATCAATGGGGTTGTTGTGACATTTTTTCATACACGGGAAGTAACATATTAAAAATGCACCGGCAAATGGAGGTAGTAGTAAAGGTGAACAATCTAGTGTACATTTGTCACGACAATTAAGTTTATCAGACACATGCGTTGGCCTAGTTTGCACAAATAAAGGATTATATCTAGCTTGTGAGAAACCCAACATAATCATGATCATAATTATAACTCCAGTTGTTTTCATCTCTTTCTTTGTCATGACTATGCTCTATATCTATAAATCTATCTCAGATTTTTGTGAAGATATTAAATTCTTGTTGTGATGGTTCAAGGGGGAAGACATCAATTTATAGGGAAAAAATAAGGGATAGTAAAAATATCCTTCTCATCCATGCATTAAAGAATGTTTGTTAAATATTACCTCAATTTCACTTTATATGATGTTTTAGCAAAAAAAAAAAAAGTTTCAAAATATTGTTGTTTTACAAAATAAATGAAGGATATTTTATGAAATTCAAGATATTAATTATATTGTTGTTTAACTAACTAATTAGAGAGATAAATAATATATTAAAAAGTTAGAGGATATTTTTTTTATGAAATTCAAGATATTAATTATATTTTTTAATATTTGTGTCAACCTTAAATGTCATACAATTTGGAATGGATGGAGTATATTATATTTCATAAATATAATATTTAATAATATTATTAATTAAAATTAAATATATTTATAATCTATAATAAATATTATATATCAAATAATACATTAAATGCTACAACATAAATATTGTAATAAATGTTATATTAAATATAACATATTTGTTATAAATATTAAATTGAATGCCACATTTAACATATAGAGAGAGGGAAATGCTAATCCACTCATATCTTTTTTTTTTCGTATAAGCACATTAGCAATTAACACCATAAAATTTGAAAAAGACAACCCACAAACTCATTTGCTTTAATCAAATTAATTTAATTGAATTCAAAAAAACTTTTTTGTCTCATATATAACTACCATTAAATTTTCAGACTTTCTAGTATCTCTCCTCTTTTATCAGCATTAGATTTTTAATTTATCTATCTTTTCTCTCTCCTCTCTCCTAATAATATAAATATGAGGGCATTATAAAAACTATATATTATAAAAAGTTAAATTATTTATTTCATTCTTATAGTTTTAGGATTTATATTTTTTAGTTCCTATAACTTGATAGGATTTATATTTTTTAGTTCCTATAACTTGAAAGTGATTTTTTTAGTCCCTATAATTTATATTTTAATTATCTTTTAGTCCTTATAATTTAAAAATAATTTTTTTAATCCCTATAGTTTGTATTCTAATTTTCTTTTAGTACTTATGATCTTCTTTTTAGTCTCTATAATTTGTATTTTAATTATCTTTTAATCTTTTACTACAAAAATATATAAAAATAATTAGTTATAAATATCAACTATTTTTTATTATAAATTATTTTGTGATAAATTAGTTACGAATTACTTACTAATATTTCCGTAATTAATTACAATTGATGTTATTATTCATATTTTGATAATAAGGACTAAAATGAAATTAAAATATAAAGTATAAGGACTAAAAGTATCACTTTCAAATTATAGAAAATAAAAAAATATTAAAATACAAATTATAAAGAATAAAGAAAATCACTTTCAAATCACAGGACTAAAAAAGACTTAAAATGTAAAGTATATAGACTAAAAAAAATTAAAATATAAATGATATAAACTAAAAAATAACTTTCAAATTATAGGAACTATAAATATACAAATGATGAAACTATACGAAATGATGAAACTATCCAAAACAAATGAGTAATTCAATTTTATAAAAATAAATGCTTTTTCTTTCCAATTTATAGTTTTTAGAATTTTATTTACTTATATATTAACGGAAGTGATTCAAATTAATTAAAAATGATGAATATGAAGATAAACGTAACTTTTTTTACAGCAAAATAAACGTAACTTTGAACAGGTTCTTTTTATAAATGATGAAACTATCCAAAACAAATGAGTAATTCAATTTTATAAAAATAAAATGCTTTTTCTTTCCAATTTATAGTTTTTAGAATTTTATTTACTTATATATTAACGGAAGTGATTCAAATTAATTAAAAATGATGAATATGAAGATAAACGTAACTTTTTTTACAGCAAAATAAACGTAACTTTGAACAGGTTCTTTTTATAACTTTAATTGACTAAGTTTTTATTATATTATTTTATGCACTCAAATAATTCTTGTGAAAACATTTTTAATAATAATTGATATATTTCTATTATAATTCCCCCTATCATGAATTGATATATTATATATACCAAATAAAAATCCGAACAAAAAAGCGCTCCAATTCACCTGAATTTCCTTTATTAAAATTAATTATTTTTCAAATTTATTTAAGTTTTTTTAAAAAATATTTTATTATTATTTCTGAATCAATTTCTCCATAATTTTTTAACTTATATTTGATGCTTTTTTTTATTACTTAGATTTGCTTTAGAGGAGTGAGGACAGATAAATTAAAAATTTAATGCTAATAAAAGAAGAGAGAGGAGAGAAATTTTGAAAATTTAATGCGGGTCATAGGAGAGAGAATTTTTTAAAATTTAATTATAATTACTATAATATTCTTAAATTAATTTGATTAAAGTAAATGAGTTTATATTTGATGCTTTTTTTATTATTTACATTTGTGATAAATTAAAAATTTAATGCTAATAAAAGAAGAGAGAGGAGAGAAATTTTGAAAATTTAATGCGGGTCATAGGAGAGAGAAATTTTTTTGAATTTAATTATAATATTCTTAAATTAATTTGATTAAAGTAAATGAGTTTGTAGAATTTTTTCTCCGAAGTTTATGGTGTTGAATATTAATTATATACTCACACTTTTTTTAATATGAGTTGTATTAACAACTATACTATAAATTTTGGAAAAAAAACAATCAATTTTTTATTATAATAACTTTAACTTAGATACTATAATATTTTAGTATTCAATTTAAATAATCATCTCTCACGAGTCACGACTAGCATTAAAT